>NW_024962481.1:10788-18543 GCF_019238085.1 Lagopus leucura | reverse complement strand
CCCCATCAAGGTTGGAGATGAAGATACTGAACAAGACCGGACCCAGCACCGACCCCTGGGGAACGCTGCCAGTCAGATTGTCAGTTTAAATACAGGTGGAGAACAGCTACAGTTAGGACACAAGTTGTGGCCTCCCACGAACAATTGAATGTGGCTTAGTGACTAGCTCTTCCATAAGTGGGTTTGGTTTCCTCTTGAATCTATCCACATTTTATGTATCTACAACATCCTGTGGAACAGGATTCTGTCCATATCAATAATCTTCCATGTATTTGAAGTAAAAGATGTGTATCAAGGGAAATGGGAATATCTTGTTCTCTGTGTCCAGAAGAAGTGATGAGATGGGCAATTGAGATGTTAGAAGGAAACAGCAGGAAGCACTGGGATGGGCTACTGTTGGAGGCTACTTAGTTTTTTGATAATGGATGCCATTGAGAAGCGTGTACATCAACAAATCTCAGGACAGGTGCAGTTGGATTTCACTGGCATAGAGGCAACAGAACAGCTAGCATATAGGGCTACTTTACTACCTAGTCATTTTCAGTCTGGTTTGGGCAGAAAAGAGTGAAGCAGCTTATGATTGATGATAGTCATAAGCAGCATGCCTTTATAATGCTTGCAGATCATAAGCTGGGCCCTATTTCTGAGAACAGTGCTCTGTAAGACTAGTCCTAGTGTTTGCAGGGAGTTCTCATGGTTCAGAGTCCAAAGCCATTTTACAGAAATGAAATCTTTTTTTTTGAGACTAAAAAGCACAAAATACAGAAACCCACCCACCCCTCAAGCCCACAAACAAATTTGAGAATAGTTTTGTAGATGTGAGAGAAGTTATTTTGTCAAAGCAGTGGTATTCTCTTAGCTTGAATCAAAATGTCTGTGAAGGAGAGCAGTGATATAAAAATGTTGTTAAAGAGTGATAAAGCTTTGTTCGTATAGTAGATATTGTATATTATATCTATATATTATATCTATCTTTCTATATTCTTTCTATATTCTTTTATTCTTCCTTCTTTTATTCAGGTTTAAGACTCAACACTTGCTATTACTATTTATTTCTATATTCTTTTCTATATATTATATCTATCTATCTATCTTTATCTATATATCTATTATATATATTGTATATTGTATTGTAGATATGTTCAAGGAAAGGCTGGATGTTGTGTTGAGGGACATGGTTTAGTAGGAGCTATTGGGAATAGGTGAACGGTTGGACTGGGTGATCTTTTAGGTCTTTTCCAACCTTAGTGATTCTATGATTCTATGATTCTATGATTCTATATAACTGTTGGAAATCAGTAGTTGAAATTTGTACTAGAAATAATGGAATTTCGATTCTGAGTTTATTGGGTCTTTTCCTGATGCTTCTGGTGCCACCCTGTTACGGTTCATTTAGTTTTGGGATTTTCTTGTTTATTTCACAGAAAAATTGAGCTGGCATGGTCTTGTGAATGATTGCTGGTAGTACTGATTTTCCTGGCTGGGTCTCAGTATTGCGAAGCCGCTGTAGTGAGTTAGTATTGTTTTTGTCCCACAGGAGTCACCATCGCCTTTTCTGGGAAGGATTATAGATTATTGGGAGTGGATTTATCAGAGCTGCCAAAGCTGAGTGCAGCTCTAGATGAAGCAGGACTGGACAGTGAAGTCCCCACCCTTTTCATAGCAGAGGTGGTGCTCACCTACATGGAAAGCAGCAGGTCAGTTGAGCTGTCCTTTCTTAGCTAGGTTCTAAAATGAGAAGCAGAGACTTCATTGTAAGTCATGGGAGACGTGCTGTCTTAAAACTAAAGCCTCGTGAATTCTGTGGAAGTTCCAAACAGCTCCTTACACTGTAAGTATGATGGAGCAGTTGATTCCCACAACATCAAAACAGGAGGCAGTGTGCACAGCTGGAACACAGGAGCTTCTGTCTGAACATCTGAAAACGCTTCTTTACTGTGTGAGTGATGGGAGCTGTCACAGCTTGCTTAGACAGGCTGTGGAATCTCCCTCCTTGGAGATCTTCAAAAGCTGTTTACAAGGGTGGATAGTGATAGTGCAAGGGGGAATGGCTTGAAAGTGAGCCAGGGGAGGTTTGGGTTGGATGTGAGGAGGAAGTTTTGGAGGCAGAGGGTGGTGAGGCAGTGGCACAGGTTGCCCAAGGAGGCTGTGGATGCCCCATCCATCCCTGCAGGCATTCAAGGCCAGGCTGGATGTGGCTCTGGGCAGCCTGGGCTGCTGGTTGGCGACCTGCACACAGCAGGGCTTGGAGCTGGATGAGCACTGAGCTCCTTTGCAGCCCAGGCCATGCTGTGATTCTGTTTGGCCATGGGCCTGGGTAGGCAGCTCTGGGTGGTTATGCCGGTTGGACCAGATGATGTCCAGAGGTTTCTCCAATCTCATCTATTCTGTGAACCTAAAGGGGAGGTTAAAAAAATAAAAAGAGGAAGAACCTTAAGTACTGTGGGTTTGTTTGTTTGTTTGTTTTTAAAATTTTGGGGTCTTCTCATCCCTGACTTCCTCTATGAATGGATGAGACGTTCATAGATGCCCAGTACAGGTTTCTCTTTTGTATGTGATCTGTCAGGGTGCCTTAGTAACATGCTTTATGTTGCATCTGTCCTACAGCAGGTGGTCCCACAGGTATTTACTTGTTCTTACGTATATCTGCCCAACAGGTCAGATGCCTTGGTTCAGTGGGCAGCAGAGCATTTCTCTCATGCGTGCTTTCTGCTGTATGAGCAGATGCACCCAGAGGATCCCTTTGGACGTGTAATGCAACAGCATTTCAGTCAGCTGAACTCTGCACTTCGTTCTTTGTCTCAATACCCCGATGGTGAAGCACAGCAGAAGCGTTTTTTTGAAAAAGTAAGTACCTGCAGCCCTAAGAGCCATGGGAAACCTGAAGCACCTGGAACAGGGTGCAACTTTACATCATTTTAGGAGTCGTCAACTGGGCCAGCTGGGTTGAAGCGAAAATGGCCAAGGCAGAGCTGCTGCCTGCTCTGGTAACATGGCTAGTCATCTGAAGGTCCCTCGCCTGTTTGGTGGTATGGGATTAAGGCAACATATGGGTTCCTCTTAAGCTTTAATGTTAGATATTCTTCAGAATTTTTTAGGCAAGCCATCTCATCAGAATTTGAGCTGCTGCTGTTTTCCAGCTGGACAGTTTTAAAGACTCATGCAGATTCTTCATTTAGTGTCACTGTTTTCTCGTGAGGAGTGAGTCTTCCAGAAGTAATAATTCTGAGGGATTTCTGTTTTAGGGCTGGACTGAGTGCAGTGTCATGGATATGAATGAGTTTTTCACCCGTTGTATTCCAGAAGATGAGCAACAAAGAGTGCAGGCTCTGGAGCCTTTTGATGAATATGAGGTAATCCTTTTCAGCATTCAAGAAGACTCTTCTGTGTTACAAAGGATTCGTGTTCCTTCCTCAGTGAGATATCTTAGGGAGACAGTCTCAGCACTGCAAAGTAGCTGCTGTTACAAAGGCTATTGCTGACGCTGAAAATCTGCAAGCGCTCCAGTTGCAATTCTTTCAATGCAGAAATCCATTGAGGATTACTTGGATACAAAGAAAGTATGCCAGGTGTGAGGTTCCTGACCTGCAAACGTCTGGGAGCATTTCTGGAGGGAGTGTATGCTGCTCTTGCATTTCCCTGGGCTGTTAGTGTTTTGTCATTGTTGAATATGGTTTTCTAGCTATATTCAACAGGTATTTTGTTCTGTTTTTTTATGTGGCCATTCCTATAATAATGACTGAGTTAGCTATGACTGTGTTCTGCCATTTGTTATGTTAACTGCTGGCAAATTCGCAAGTGTCAGAAAAGTAGGAGAGAAGATAAACCAAGGGCAACGAGTAACTCTGAGTTGAGTGTTGTGTAAGGTAATTACTGGATGTTTCTCATTCTACCTTGTGGTTCTTTGTTTGCAATTCTAGAAATGCAATAGCCTGCATTATGAGAACAGTTTAATGTGGCTGTGTTTACTTTGCCACCATGCACTGTGAACAGAGCCGTTAACTGAAATTCTGGCAGGTTTGCAGGGTGGTGTGGCAGTGTGACAGCAAATGCTGTAGAGGAAGGAAATTTCTCTTGAAGTGAGAAAGCAGAGTACCGTAATTGATAGCAGAGAGCTCAGTGATTGGCCTTTCAGATGAAGATGGGGTAAGATCTGGGTCGGGCTGGAAACAAGCTTAATGGAACTAGATTAGAAACACAAAATACGTCCTTACTGCTGAGGGGGACTAATTTCTAGAATCATTTTCCTAGAGACAAATGGCGAACTTTAAAATTTCCAGTATTTACATTCGTTTTTTCATACCATTTTTTGGAAGTTTCATCCTCACCTAAGATGAAATTTGGTGATGTTGATGTTATTTCTTTGCACTTTAAATTTCTTGTTTGTGCCGCCCTGCCATACGGTGGGGTGGATATATTCAGTCCCCTGGTAGTGAACACACTCAATTTCTCAGTGTCCACTAAAGCCAGGGTGAACTCTAGTATTGCTACTGACTTCTTGTGCCATTTGCCTCTGAGTGATTCCACAGTGAGACTGGCAGTCATATTTAGGTATTGTCAAATGGCAGAGGCCGGGGGGTATCTTTTAACATTTATGATTTCTTTAGGGTCAGTTTTATTCCGTGACCTTTGGGGAATCTTAATCCCTCTGGTATACAGTCCTTCTTATGAGCACACCTGGGAAGCATAAAGGGAAGCTGGTTCCAAAGAAGAGCATTCATCATACAACTTATAATAAAGTTATGGAACTCACTGCTGTAGAATGTGTGTGTGAGTTTAAAGAGCAGCTGGATAGTTCATGAATGAGGAAACCACCAAGAGTTATTTGATAAAGCAGAGAATCCCTGTGCTGTGTATTTTTGAGGGTTAGAAGAGATTGTACAGACTTGTTCTTTCTCAGATTCAGTTTTAGACTTCTGATTATGGCCATTGCTGGAAATACTGTTAAGCAAGTTTCATTTATGACTTTTTGCTCTGGCCATTCATTACTATCCTTTGGTCTGAGATCTTGAGAGCACACGCTTGTTTTTGTTTCTTTCTTTTGGCTTGATACAGGAATGGCACCTGAAGTGTTCTCATTACTTTGTCTTGACTGCATCAAAGGGGATGGAACCCTCCTGGACTCCATTATTATCCAACGTGGCAGGTACATACTGGCTAGTTTTTGTAGTATTCTGTTATCTCACACAGGCTCCTTGAATAGATTTTAGGAGACAGCAAAACCCTGGAAGGAACACATGAGATGGTAATATCCAGTTGGCTTTTTCCATTCTCATTCCCTAAGGACTGCTCATTGCCAGGTGAAGCCAGCCCAACAAATTCCTGCTTTTGTCTGCTTGCTTCCTTTAGGGAGCGGCAAGCAGAAGCTGAAAGTTGGTGTAGGGTAGTTGAATGTGATGCAGATTGATTTCTAGGGCATGTCAGATCATCAGTCGGCTGCATCAACTCACTCCGCAGTTTTTAATTTTATTTTTAAAACTAATAAGTGTTGGTTCTTGTTTGCTTGAAATTTACATCATTTTGTTGCTCATTGGCTTACAGTTCCTCCTCATCATGGCCCTGTCAGGTTGGCTGGGAGCATCAGTGCGTTGGCATGTGCAGCTCAGTCTGAAGTTGTTGGCTTGAGACGTTACGGTCACCACTCCGCTCTTATAAAACCTAATGTGATTCTGACCACTGGAGGCTTTGGGGAGGAGAATGGACATCACTGTCGTATGAGGAGTTTTCATGTTCTTATGAAGTATGCAGGCTCCTGGCAAACCAGATGTGTGAAAAAGGAAAATCCTGATAAAGGATGGGGTGAGTGTTTCAACTGGGATACTGATGGCAGGGGCAAGGGAGATGTTTGTGCTGGCAGTGAAATGTCAGTAAGTGATGCCACAGTGCGATTACACTGGCAGTCAGAGAGATGTGAAGGTTCTGAATGTCACAAGAAAAAGAACAGTGTGACCTGTGATATCTTCTGTCTCTCCAGATGAGCGACTGTACCATACGGTGTCATGTCTCTCAGACAGCCTGGCCCTGGTGGTAGGAGGACGAACGTCCCCATCAAATGCAGCATTGGGAATGTTGTGGCTGAGGTTCCCCAAAATCTGTAATGACTCAGATCCAGGTGATGTTACTGTGGAGCCTGTAAGTCTGCAGCCCGCTGCTGAACCAGCTGCTTTGCGTTGGAGACACAGCACAACTGAAGTAATATTCAAAGGTAAAAAGGTTGGGAAGACTGGAGATACGTTGTGAGATTTCTGCATGGGTTGGTCCTGTGGCCAGGTCTTCCTGTGCTCTCGCCCTTGGAGAACACAGAAGAGCGTGCACGCTTCTCTTCCTGCCGTTACGCTGTTCCCACTGCTGCCTTACTCTGTATGCTGTGCTCTTTCTCCCTCCTTTAGAGAAATGGCTGGCAGATAGAGAGGCTCCTGCGTAAGAAGTGATGTCACTAGACTGGGATTCTTCTAACTGGAGGAGAGTAGAGGGGGCAGACTGTGAGCAAAGGAGCTGTTTGAACAGGGTGGCCTGAAGGACGAACAGGAAGACAGAAGCACCAGCTGGAGTTGTTAGGCAGATTTCAGTAAAACTAAAAATCTTCCTTGTTAAGTATTGCAATTATTCTCTGAAGCTGCTTGTTGCAGTATGCTTTATACTGAAAGTTAACCTGAACTTAAGCAGAGTGGGTAAATTCACAGAAGAAAAATCTGTTCAGGGCTTCTGAATTGAAGGACAAAGCATCAAAGTGACATAATGCTTTTGGCTCCTGCTGGGAAATGAGATGTAGGATGGTGATCTGATGCGTTGCTCTACTTGCTGTTACTAATGAGTGCTCTCTAAAGAAGAGAAGAAATTAAACAGCACCCTTTTTGAAACTCTTACTTCTTGAAGTATGATAATTTCTTGTTTCATAGGCCATGTTATCTCCAGTGGTAAGCAGAATTGGAACCTGGGGATGTAGTCTGTTCTGGAAGAGTAATTCTTTGAGCTCATTTATGACTGACGTGTTTCATGCTTCATCTCACCAGAAAGAAGATCTAGAACCTCCTCTCCAGAGGACAGTGTTTTAGTTCTAGAGCACTGTGGAGCAGGATGCCTAGTGCTTTCTCCAGAAGTGCCTCAGAAAAAATGCTGTACCTGTAGTAGCAGTCAATAATTATTCATTAGTTGTGAGGTCTAGAATCAAGATTGGCAATGACGCTGCAGGCTCATCTAGTAGAAGATACTCACTGTAAGGGCAAAAACTTCAAGCTAATAGCAAGTTGTTGGTGAGATTGACAGTGAAATTCAGGAGGTGGAAGCTGTCCTTAAGCTGTTTAACTCTTCACTAGGAGCTATTGCAGGAGAACACCCCAGGAACTACAAGGCAGTCATTAGTTCAGTCTCCAGCATACTTTGGGTTTGTGAGACAGTATTCGAGACCATAACGCAATTCAGAGTTCAACTTTCCAAACTAAGTTTTCTATAAAAAAGTAGATGCTAAATGGGGGAATAACATTTTATGAAAATGAAGTATTTTGTAAATCTTTGTTAGACTGTACTGCATCATTTTTGCCACGATTGTGCTTTGTAGAAAAATCAACATTATGTTACTTGTAAGTCCATTATGAGGATGTGGCTCACATCCCTGACATCTGCCCAGAGTACTCTTATACCTTTTATATCTCCTTTTTGAGACCTCTTCAGGTCTCCTACTCATTTAAATTATCCTTTATTTCTCTTTGTGTGTGGAAAAATATACCTTCTAGTTTTATGAAGCTTCACCTGTGT
>NW_024962481.1:0-10778 GCF_019238085.1 Lagopus leucura | reverse complement strand
GTGTGTGGAAAAATATACCTTCTAGTTTTATGAAGCTTCACCTGTGTTACTGTTTTGGTTAAATCTGCGTTGTTGTGTTGCTACGATTTGTGTTCTTAAGAGTAGTCTGGTTTTATTACGGAGTCACTGGAATCACTTTGTTACGTGCCACTGGAGCAGGCTGCCCAGGGAGCTGGTGGAGCCTCCTGCTCTGCAGATGTTCCAGACCTGCCTGGACGCCGACCTGTGCAGTGTGCTGTGGGCAGCTGCTTTGGCAGGGGGTTGGACTCCATGAGCTCTGGAGGTCCCTTCCAACCCCTAAGATTCTGTGATTCTTTCAGTTGCCCAAATTTCCATTTCTTGCTGCCATGAAGTATATTCTAAAAAACGTTTTGTTTTTTTTTTTCCTTTTTGGCTTTGTGACTTTGGTTTTTGCATAATGTTCAGGCTTTGAACAGTCTGTTAGTGCATGATAAATAAGTGGATGATGGAAGTCTTCTGAATGATCACAAGCCTAAGGAATACATCATCTAAGTGAAAATATTTTCAGTCTTCCATCCCATGTGCCTTGTGTCTGGTCTTTTTGTTTGTTTTTGTCTTACAAGGCTAACGTCCGTGTCTATGGCACAGTTTGTTGCATTTATTGCTGAAGTTTGGAAATACGAAATGTTCATCAAGTTGCAGGACACTTTCTTATAAAACTGCATGAGCAGATATCTTTGATCAGCTTTCCTTACGTTCAGGCAAACCCTTTTGCTTTTGCAACATACCAAATTCTAACCTTTCCACCTGGTTGTAGGAGAGAAGTACCTGTTTATGTATGGAGGCCGCTCTGCTGTGCAGCCAGTGCTTGGAGATTGGTATTTCCTGCACATCCCAGAAATTTCCTGTGCTACGGTAAGAACTGAGGGAGACTGGGGATAGAAATTGCTGCTGTGTTGGAAGCTCAGCTAAACCACAGCAGTACATTTAAGCAGATGGCACCGGCAGTGCTGTTGTACTTCACACTGTTAAGTGTTGAGGAACTTCTAAACGCTTCGCTATTTCCTGGATTGCAGTCTTCAGAGAACAGTTGTAAGGGAGGGCATCTGGAGGTCATCTAGTGCAGCCCCCTTAAGGCCACTGGAACAGATTGCTCAGGTCATTGTCCGCTTGGGTTGTGATTACATTCAAGGATGGAGACTTGGCAACCTCACTGGGCAACCTGTTCCAATGGCTGACCACCCTCATAATAGAATGTGAGTTTTTTAATGTGTAAGCAATTCTCCTAATTCTTTTATTTCAGTTTCTGGCCTTTTTCTCATGTTCTGTCCTGGATCCATCTGAGAACGTTCTTTCTTCATGCTCCTTCATCTCTCCCATTGGACATTTATGCACATTGATAACGTTTCCCAGTGAATGTTCTCTTTGTGAGGTTCCTGTCCCATAATTATCTTTGTGGTACTTTTCTGGACTCGCTGTATCAATTCCCTGGTTTCCTTGTACTGAAGAACGCAGAACTAGCCACAGGCTCCATGTGTTGGACTTGATCTTAAAAGTCTTTTTCCAACCTGACTGATGTCTGGAATTGTTTCTCCTCGTGCTCAAAACTTCTTACATCCCATTGTTGAGCTTGATGAGCTTCAGTTCCTCCAATTTTTCCAGCCTGTTGTGATCTCAGGCAGCGCAACCAGCCGGTACGTTAGATATGCCTTTTTATCATTTATCATACCCTGATTGTTCTGGGTATCGCTGAAGTGCATGGAGGTAACATGCCTAGAAGTTGCTGTTGTTAGCAACAAAATACCAAAAAAATGCAGGGAGAGTTGATTGTCTTTAGTCGTACTGTCTTTCAAACGGAAATAGATTATGAACTCCAAACTGCATGGAGGAACTTCTGTTAACAGCTGTTAAAAGTAGTGACCAGCTCCAGCAGCTGTGGAACCTGAGAATTCCTCCTTCCATGGAAGGAGCCCTGTCCTGTATGCCTCAGGACCCGGGATGTATTCGTCCCAGGACAGCAGGCATGGCAGTTTCTTTTCCCATTTGCAGATTCAACCAGTAATGGAGGTGAGCATACATCCCAGAGAAGTGCATGTGAACACGAGCACATGTGGGATGTGCTGGTATGGCCATCTGCACTGACTGCTGCCAATAAGATAATGCTTTCAGCAACACCCATTTAACATTACGAGGACTCACATAAAATGTAGATAGCCCATTTCTCTTCCTCATCTTTGTCTGATAAGAATTAAAGTTCTTATGAGAAGATCAACGCGTATATGCCCTCACTCTGTAGACTGACAGGCATGTGCAGATTTGTAATTCCCTCATGTATCAGGATATTCCCTGTATACAGCTGGTACCCTGACCAGATCCTGAGCCCTCCTACCTGCTCTGGGTCTGGCTTGAAATTTGCTAGCAAACAGATACGCACACACTTAATTCACAGGCACCTTACACTCACGGATCCTGTGAATACTGGTGTGTAATAATAATACCTGTGTGTGTCTAAGACCCTGGACCAAGTGCTGGAGGTAGGAGGCTGGCTGGACCAGCTGACTGGACTAGTTCCAAGTTTTCTAGCACATGTGGGATGCACATCCCACACATATGAGGTTCAAGGAAGGAATAATAAACACAGTGGTCCCCTTTCCAGGAACTGGCATCTGGGCACAAGAGCCCTGTGACCCTTAGTTCTCCTCCAGCATCTGGTGCTGAGACTCTGACTTGCTTCAGTTGCCTGAGTTGCCCGAGTACTTGTGTCTAGGACCTGCACAGCTCCTGTTACTAATGGTCTTGTCCTGGTGACTGAAGCTGGAAACTTCACTTGTTCCAGTTGTTGGGTGAGGCTCTCAACTGCAGGACCAGACTGCCACTGGTCTCTGCAGTAGGGCAGTAATAGCTGGCACTCTGGATACAAAGCCTGTGAGAGCCGTGAAATTGCTCTCACTGGAACCAGAGAACCTGCAGTCCTTCACCATAGTAGTGACTGCTGGCCTCATGTTTCCTAATTCATGTCTCTGTACTTGAAGACACGTAGTCCCAGTATCTCTCCTGTTAACGTGTACTGAGTATTTTGGCAAAGCTAGTTAGGAAGGTATTTAATCAAAGGTGAGATATACTGTGGTGACTAGGCCTGGGGCTCAGTAAGGCAATTGTACTGAATAGAGACTGTTTATGTGTGATTAGCCCCCTTGTAATCTTGTTTCTGTCTATTCTTCATCTTTATTGCTCAACAATCCCCTTTGCCTTAAAAAATCCTTAGTAAGTTTTGTGTAGTCCTGTGGGCCCCCTCACTCTGAGTATCCTGAACCTTAATGTTCCTGATTCCTTTCCTCTTAGAATTTGGAAGGTCCAGGCTGGCCCTCTCTGAAGCCGTGCTTGGAATTTCGTTAGTGGTCCACGGATATTAGTGACTTCTGGTTTATTGTATTAAATTGGTATGTTTCATTTGGATCTTTAGAGATCAGCAGAGCTTAAAAATAGTGAGTAGCACAGGGTGAGAGGTTGATGATAACAAGAAATCACAAGCTAAACGTGTAAGTAACGTGATGCTGTTGTGAAAGAACTAAACCGTGCGTTCAGATTTACAGGGAAGATTGAAGAACTCTGAGCTACTGAGTTGGTAGAAGATTCAAGATAGTAATGCTTTTCAAATATGTAAAATAGAGCAGCAGAGGGCAAATTATTCTCTGTATTTATTTTGGATAGTCTATAGAAAGGACAGCTTTAACTAGATACTGCGAAAAGCTTCTAATTGTGAAGATAATAAAGTGCTGCAAGAAATGCTTCTGAAAATCTGCACTGACAAACTACTGGATGACTCCTGCCAGATGCTGACAGATATCATTACGTTTGCCTTAGGAGAGAAGGATGGACAAAACGGTCCCTGAAATTTTTTCCCAGTTCTATGATATTCTTTTAGCAGTCTTGCCCTGAGGGTTTTCTTTCTGCCCGTTTGTCCTGCAGCTCAGTTTCTTTTCTTGCTTCATGCTCTGAGTCACTGATCGTAGCTTTGTGACCCATGTTCTTGTAAACTTGTGGTTCTCAGGTGAGAGGAGCATGCAAGAAGGACAGCGTTGCCTCTAATAATATGCAGAACTAAAACCCTGTAAAGACTGAGTAACTTGTATTCTTGGAGCCAGAGAAGTATTGAAAATACTGTAGATGGAAACACTCCTGTGTAGCCATTCTTAGAGGAATCACCCACGTGTGCAGATGGAAGGCTTTTTTATTGCTCCCTATCATGCTTATTCGGTCTGTTCTCCTCCCCAGCTATTCCTGTCTTCTGCCAGGAAGGGAAGGGATTTGATATCATAACCACAGCAAGTGCAATTGGAATAGAGGCAAACTTCAGGCTTGGGCTTCTGTTGTCGCAGATCGCTGTTGAGGGTCCGGTACCAGAATGCCGCCACTCGCACAGTGCCTGCAGTTGGAAAGGAGGAGCGCTGATCGCCGGAGGTCTGGGAGCAGCTGAGCAGCCCTTAAGTTCAGTTTTCCTTCTGAGGGAGACTGAACGGGGCTTTCGGTGGCAGATTGTGGAGACGCACCCTCCTCTCATCCCAAGGTGAGCAGAAGGCAGTTAGTGGTGAATTCTAGGCCTGCCTCCAGCTGCCTCTCCTTACCAATGGAATAAACTGAACGCTAAACTCGCAGGTACTCGCATACTGCACATGTGCACGATGGAAAACTTGTGCTTGTTGGTGGAGTGTGGTTTCACTCGCTGTGCGTGCCAGGCATCACTGTCATTGACTTAACGACTGGGCTGTGCTTGGACTACACAATTAATGCGGTAAGTACTGGAATTTTTCTTTCAGGATAGGCAGTACTGTGGGAAAGAGAGTAGTAGCTTCAAGGTCATTCCCAGAAATGGAATAGAGAATGCAAAGGAGTCAAATTTAGGAGTGGAATAAACATTTCCCTGTTTGCATGATGTAACAATTTTCCTGAGATACCAAGGATAGGATCCACATGTACAGATGAAACTGGAATTTGTGATTAATATATGTAAAAATATATTTTATAATATATAAGCAGTATGTGTGCATCTGGCTGACTTTTCTGCATTTTCCTGAAAATATAAAGGATAAATCATGCTTATATGTAGTGTAGCGTTTTCTTATTCTCTACAGCAGAAGTTAGAAGGGAATTAATATCCTTGGATAAAAGAGGCTGCTCATGTTTGATAGCAGCGAGTACAGTATGAAGTTTTATCTAAAATAACATAACTTCTAAATGTTACTGAGTGAGTGGGTGCAGATTGATCGGTAGCTGCCTTTGGTTATGATGTTTTGCCTTGAACTAGGCTGCAGTGCCTGCCAGTGCTGTGCTAGTAGGTACTTACCTTCTTGTACTAGTAGGTACGTAGTACCCAGTGCGGATTGGTCTCGAGTTTTGAAAGACTGGAAACGCCAGTGACTTTCTGTGTAGTTGGTATTACTGCTAGTGTTATGGCTTTGGTTCCACCAGGACTCCCAGGTCCTTTTCTGCACAACTGCTTTCCAGATGGGTCGTCCCAGCATGTCCTGGTGCCTGGGTCTGCTCAGGGCTTCGTGTTTCTCCTTAACTCTGGGAGGCTTCTGTCAGTCCATTTCTCCAGCCCATCACAGTCCCTCTGGATGGCAGCATGGCAGTGCTGTATCTGCTGCTGCTCCCAGCTTTGTGTCACCTGCAGACTTGCTGATAAGCAATGGAGATGTCAGAGGGGACGGTCCCAGCTGTCACCCCTCCAAGTGGGCTTTATAGTATGGATCACCAGTTCCCCTTGGTGAATCCGTGCTGACTACTCCTGGTGCTTTTCTTGTCCAGTAATTCTAAGGGCCTGATGAGTACAAAGACATTTTCTCATTCTCAGTCACTGAACTGAAAGCTGTTTAGTGAATTGACTGTTCCTTGAGGAGCACATCATGGTCTCCTTGCTGTTACATTTTTCTCTTTTTGTCACCGTTGTGGGTGCTGTAGTTGATCGTATGGCTGGTTCCCAATGGATGTATCATGGCTATTCTTAATTTTCCAGTGAGAGTAGCTATATGAAATACTTCTACAGTACTGTATGAGGTGATATCTGTTGAAGTCCTTTATGTTCAAGGATTACTTTCTAAGTGAGATCTCGTTTGGTGGAAGCAGTAATTGAAACTGTATTTACCAAATGCCTGACTGATGAAGTGAATCCTCTTCCCCTTGCTTCCTAGTGGGGGAAAAAAGAAGTTTCACGCTAGGATTTTGATTTTTGAGTCATTTGGACAAGCCATTCGTTCTGTGTCTTGGGCACTTTGTTCAGGCATCCGTTTCCTCAGGGTGTCCAGTTCATCATCTTGGCCTTTGTGTACCTCTCCATAATGTGACTGTGGTGTCCTCTAGACTATGCAAGCTTGTGTTTCATCCTAAGAAATGTAAATTCCTCTTCTTTTTCAGGAACATTTGGAGTGGCCTTTAATGCTGCATAATCATAGCAGTGTTTTTCTGCCAGATGAGAAGGAGTTGCTGCTTATTGGTGGTGGTGGGAACTGCTTCTCCTTTGGGACACACTTGAATCCAAATCCTATCTCACTGAACCTCAGCAGCATTCTGACCAGCCACTAACAGGGACCAAACAGGACTGAACTGTAATGCTCCACCATGCTGTGACATCTGCTTACCTGCATGTCCAAGAACAACAAAATGTTACTTGCAACATTTTTTGTATCCTGAATGCATCTCTAAAGGTGCGATAAGGAGAAGGGATTAAGAAGTGAAGTTCTGTCAAGGGGTTGCACCTCATCTGTCTTTTTCTTTTTTTTTTTTTTTTTTTTTTTTAGTCCTTTTTTGTGTTGTTTCAAAGAGTATTTTTCCAGAACTAGTTCTGTAGCCCTTAGAGGTGAAATAAGGAACTCTGCTGTGTTCAAAAGTGATGTAAGTTTGCACAGTGCTGACTTTTAGCTAGCGAGAAGTCACTGCGTCAAGAAGCCATTGGAAATATGCAACCCAGCATAACTAAATGTGAAACAGAATGTGTCATTAGTCATACCTGAATGTTTCTAAAGGCCTTTGTAAGGGTGTATGGAAGGAGTGTCTACTCCTTTAAGGATATCTGGTCAAATACTAATTTACAGTGTAACAAGGGGAAAATGGGAAAGGGAGGAAGACATAAGCAGGAACAGACCAGCAAATGATAAGGATGGAATAATGGGAAGCTGCCCGGTCAGTCACAGTTTTATGGGCAGATGTAAGTGTGTGAGAATGCTTATTCCAGCAAGGTTATCTGACTAGGGACTTTATTGAGTGGGAAACTAAAGGAAAAAGAAACCAGAATAAACAATGACATAGACCTGACGAAACAAACATGGAGACAATGTCAAGAAACAAATCTCTGATAATCTGGGACAGTGTGGGACTCAGTAGAGCCTGCAAACCCATGGTGAGGTGCTCAAAGAAAAGGGGAACCAGGGATGAACAGAGTGAAGATGCTGGAAAATCAAGGTTATAAAAGTTGTGTGTGAAATAGAGTTGGTCAGGGCTTGTCTGGCATCTGCATCTGTTGACTACAATCTGTTTTATTATAATTTATTAAATCTGAACTCACTCTGTATATTCACACACTGCCCTATGTGTATGTATTGCTGCAAGGGCTGCTGAGCCAGCTTTGGAGTCCAGGGTATTTTACTTCCAGCCACATAGGTGATGATCTCCAGGGGACCCTTCCAATTTTAGCCATTCTGTGTTAAGGGCCTGAGATCTGCCTGTGTGTATTGGACAGAGACACTGTGCTGCTACTTAAGGGATCCAAGCAGGGGTGCTGTCTGGACAGAGAGGCTGTATCAGTGCTTGAACGTGTGCTTTTGCAGCTTGAGGACTGTGTGTGTGCCTGCGCTGGTGACTTTCTGTCTCTACAAGCCAAAGGAGAGGAAAAGGATTTCACTGTGTGTGTTGTGCATGATTGCTGTGTCTAGGTGCTGGTGAAGGCAGCATCTTGTCTGTGTAGCTGACTGTGTCAGCATCCTGTCTGTGTCTCTAGGTTATGTGCTTAGTTTCATTTATGGTTGAATCTGCAAATGGGAGAGTGGCAGCAAAGATGGTGGGTCCCCAGACATCGGGCTGCTACCAGTGGCTGCTCAGGAGTGGTCTTGGGCTGTAGCAGCTGCAGGAGGCAGTCACACCCTTTACCTCTTAGCAGGCTTGGTATGACAAGCTGTGTTTTTTGTTGCCAGCAGCTCAGCTCCAATCTGTAGCTCTTGCTTGTTACCTGTGAGGCCAGCAGTATGCCGGTTATCCAGAATGGGGCAGGGCTCGTGGCTTTGCTCTCTCCCTCCAACAAAAGCAGTGGGCGTACAGGAAGGCCTTTAGGGCAGGCCCAGACTGTCCCTCCTCTTGCCAGCTGAGAAGCAATCCCCCTGCAGCTGCACAGAGCCCTTCTTCCTCTCCAGGGAAGGCCAAGGTAAGCTGCAGCAGTATTCACTGGCTTACTGACACCAACTTGGCCAGGGGCAGGAGCAGTGGCAGGGATAAAGCTGATATTCCAGCAGAAGGGAGTTCTGTGCAGCTGGTGCTTGGGGCACAGCCCCTGCTTCTCCCCACCAGCACAGGAGAGCCCCAGATCCACCCTAAGGAGCTGCAGGGGGGCTGTAGCCCTCCACATGCTAACAAGCTTCCTGGATGGCAAAGGCCAAGGGCAGTGATGCACACCAGTGATGCATTCATGCTGACTGGGCTGCCGGTGGGAGGGAAATGCTGAGGCTGTGGGAGTGAGGCCTGTTTGTCAAAAAAAAGAGACAGATTGGCACAGGGAGTACTTTAGGGTGGCCCTGGGAAGCACCTGGGATTAACTTGGAAACTTCTTGGGCAGCCTGAAGGACACTGAGGATTTTGGTAGGATACTGTGAGCTGGAGTACACTGTGGGGTTGACGAGTCACAACACAAAAGGGTAAAAAAAAAAAAAGGGGGGGGAAACTGGGGGAGGCAGATACATAAAAACATAGAAATATTTATGTCATTGTGTCAACCGCACCACTCAGCTTGGTGTTGTCAGCAAACTGGCTGAGGGTGCACTCGATTCTGTTATCGATGTCTCTGATAAAGAGCACTGGTCCCAGGACAGACCCCTGGGGGATGCCGCTCGTTACCGGCCTCCACCTCAACATAAAACCATTGATCACCATCCTCAGTCTGCAGCCTTTCAACCAATTTCTGATCCATCGCCTGGTCCCTCCATCAACTCTACATCCCACCAATGCCATCACTCCACCACAGAAGGCCACCAGAGTGGTTACTCATGAGCTTCCCCTGCTGAAGCTGTGGTAGCTGACTTAGATCACACGCTCATTCCTCGTATGATCCAGCATGTCCTTGAGATGGATCTGTTCCTCACCATCTTCCTAGCAGTTATACACTGAAATGGAGTAACTGGTGTTGCTTTCATGAAGAGAGCTCCCTTTGTCTTCTACTCCTGCTGCAGCCACAACAGCTGCACCGGCACGACTCACGTATTTGACAAAACTCCAGCTCTGGCTTAGCCAGGCACAGCAGCAGTCCGTCTCCCTCCCAGGCCACTGACCAGCGTGCTGCTGTGCCACACAGCGCAGCAGCAAGAGCGGGCAGCACCCACCAGCCTCTTCCCACCCTCACTGCCAGCTGGGATGAGGGCTGGCACCGTGTGCCCACTCAGCTTTTCTGCTGAGACACCTCCCATCACCCACCCAGCTCAGCCTGAGCTGTGCCCGGCTCACGCGCATGCTGCAGCGGTGCTTCTGTTGGGCTCTCACATGGTCATCTCTTCCAACGAGGCCCAAAGCTCTGCTTCCACATGCAGCACTCTCACCAGAGCACCAGCTGTGGAATAAACACTCCTACCCCAGCAATGATTGCAACCTTGGTGAATGCCTGCAGCACTTCTGTGCTTTCATCATAAGCAAAGGGAGGGGGGTCACCTCCCGGATCCAAATTTTAAGAAAAAACAGAATGGTCACCCAATGGGGTTATCTTAAGTAAAACAACAAAGAAATTAAGATGACTCTTCTGCACCCAGCTCAGATAGCCCCCTAGCTCAGGCACCACACAATCAGACCAAGGAGATGTTGCCTCTGGGCTGCTTTCAGCATGGAATCTGGAAGGGTTTGGCCTTCCACACGTGCTGCACAGCAGCCCCGAGCCGAGCCCTGCATGCAGTCACTGTGTCCACAGCTGGTGCACTGCTGCGAGAAGCGATCCGAGGACACAGGTGGACGCAGGCACTCCTGCTCCTTCTGCAAAGCCATCCTCTGCAGAGCCCTCTAGGTGCTGCTCACTGCTATGCCATCTGTTTACTGCAGCCCTGGAATAAACATGTGTGCACTCTTCTGCGCAGCAGTGAGCTCCAGGCATGAAGCACCAGAGGGCAAATCAACAGAATCTACTGCTGACTCCATCAGCTCCTTCTTCTACCAACCACGGGGCAAATACCATGGGACAGAACACAGCGGGGGAGAGCACTTCTGCTTGCATGCCTACAGTGAAATTCAGAACAGCTACTGCAAGAAGAGCTTGTGGGGTAAACCCAGCCTCAGAGAGGCAAACACATCTGGTTCCAGCAGTTAGTATGGCACATTGTTGATGAAATGCTGCTTCGTTGCTCAGAGGGCACGCAGCACACCGCTTGGACAGGCACAGCAGTGCTGCGGCATCCAAGCTGAGCAGCAAAACCTCCCCAGCTCCCCTGGCCAACGCTACCAGGGAAATGCACCGCCTGCAGCCCCACATGGCTCACTGCACGGACACTGGGGGGCTGCCTTAGTCTCAGGTGGAGGGATTTTCTTCAGAGTATCTGGTATGATGGTATGTTTGGGCTCTAGGAGAAAAATCACAC
>NW_024962480.1:0-1942 GCF_019238085.1 Lagopus leucura | reverse complement strand
TCAGTGGGAAAAGGAGGGGGACAACAAAGTGGTTTGTGCTGAATGGTAGGAATAGAGAGTCAAAACTGGGAAGAGCAAACACTACAGCTTGAAGAGCAGGAGGAATACATACCAGGAAGAGATGTGCTCAGTACTGTTGAGGATATAGTTGAGAAGGGAGAAGATGCAGATGATGGCAGTAGGCTGGTTTTGGCTGTGGAGAGTGTGGAGGATGCAGGTATAGGCGACTCTGTTGGAGCACTGGTTGTTAGAGAAGGCAGCGTGGGCCATACGGTTGTAGGTGTGGACTTTGGTGTGGAAGTTGGGAGCAATGTGGAGAAGAGTGTGGATGGAGCAGCAGATGGTAAGCTAGTGCTGAGAGTGATACTGGGAGCAGGGGATGTTGTTGTCAGTGGGACTTCTGGGCTGCTGGTCAAGCTGGCCTCACTGGAGATGGAGGTCTTAAAGGTGCTGGTGGCAGACACAGTGGGAGTAGTCTTCTCTGTGGTGACTGTAGGCACAATGGGTGGCACAGTTGTCATTTGGTGAGTGGATGCTGCATATAAAGAAAGCATAGTTCAGCTGAGAGTGGCAGGGCAAGAAAAAAATGGCAAAGATGGACTGTTCTCATGGAGAAACCTTTAGGCATGCATTTGGCCAATAAGATATGGAGCATGCCTCAGTGCTGTGAAGCATGCCTCAGAAACAGCTTAAAGCACTGCTGTACTACCAGCACTGATGATCACAAAGCAGAGCATCAAGCTAGCTGCTCCCAGGAGGAAAAGAAGCTTCACCCCAACTCAAACCAGGGCATAGTCCCAGAACCTCAGTCCCCGGAATGATAATGACAAAAGCAGAAGGTAAGGAGGGTGATAATAACATGGAGGGTGAACACTGCATGGTTTGTGCTGTGAGGTAGAAAAAAAGAGGCGAGAGCTGGGAAGAGCAGGCAGAGCAGTAGGAAGGACTAAGTGCAGACTTACAGGGTTGCAGTGTGCTCAGTGCTGTTGAAGACACAGTTGAAAAGGAAAAAGATGCAGATGATGGCAGTGGGCTGGTTTTGGCTGTGGAGAGTGTTGAGAAGACAGGTGAAGGTGTCTCTGTTGGAGCACTGGTTGTCAGAGAAGAAGGCTTGGGCTGTAGGATTGTAGGCATGGGCTCTGGTGTGGAGGGTGGCAGTGAGGTAGAGTGTGTGGACAGAGCAGCAGATGGCAGCTTAGTGCTGAGAGTGCTGCTGAGGGCAGGGGATGTTGTTATCAGTGGGAATTCTGAGCTGCTGGTGGGGCTGGCCTCACTGGATATGGAGGTCTTGGAGGTGCTGATGGGGGTGGTCATCTCCGTGATGTTATATGGCACCATGTGCACCACAGTTGTTGTTCTGTGGGTGGAGGTTGCTGGAAAGAAAGCATAGGTCAGCTGAAGGTTGAAAAGTAACAAATAAAGGGAAAGGAGGCTGATTGTTCCCATGCAGCAGCTAGGGATATGTGGCTATAAGGTAGGACTGTGCCACACAGACTAGCTGGGCAAGAGGCAGGAATGTGGCAGTTGTTCCTGTCCTTTCCCTCCCGATCCTGTCCCTCCCCCCACAGGAAGATGGCTTAAGAACATCAGGGCTACCCTTCAGCACTGCAGCTACCTCCTCCTCTCCCTGGAAGAAGAAACTCTCTGTATGTGTCATGTCCATTCAAGACACTGGCACAGGGCACTGTCTGCCCGCACCAACACAGGCAGGGTGTTCTCCCATACATAATGGACTCCAAGGAAGAAAAGAAGTTCCTCCCCAAACAGAACTGCAGTATAGACCCAGCAACTCACCACAGATCCTAGGAGTGACAGTGCTAAAATCAGTGGGAAAAGGAGGGGGACAACAAAGTGGTTTGTGCTGAATGGTAGGAATAGAGAGTCAAAACTGGGAAGAGCAAACACTACAGCTTGAAGAGCAGGAGGAATACATACCAGGAAG
>NW_024962479.1:1179-2038 GCF_019238085.1 Lagopus leucura | reverse complement strand
CTTCCCATTCCTCCTTCCCCATTCCTTCCCCTCCTTCCTTCCCTCCCCGTTCCCCTTCCTCTTCCCCTTTCCCTTTCCCTTTCCCCCTCTTCTTTTCCCCCATTTCTCCTCCCCATTTCCCCTTCCCCTCCACATCTCTTTCCAATTTCCTTTTCCCTTTCCTCCTTCCTCTTCCTCTTCCCATTTCTCCTTCCAGTTTCACTTTTCCCCTTCCCCTTTCCCCTTTCTCTTTCCCATTTCCCTTTCCTCCTTCCTTTCCCCTTCCCTTTTCCCTTCCCATTCCTCCTTCCCCATTCCTTCCCCTCCTTCCTTCCCTCCCTGTTCCCCTTCCTTTTCCCCTTTCCCCTCCCCTTTCTTCTCCCCACTTATTTCCCCTCCCCATTTATTTCCCCTCCCCATTTCCCCTTTCCCATCCTCATTTCCTTCCTATTTCCTTTTCCCTTTTTCCCCAGAGCCACAAACCAGACAAGGAATGGCCGGTCCGGAACCTTCGTGTTTACCTTGGCGTGAAGAAGAAGCTCCGTCCCCCAACCTGGTGAGCGCGCGGCCATGGGCTGCAACTGGGCTGCAACTCCTGCTGCATGCAGCCACCATGCCTCACTGCAGCACCACGGGGAGCTGGGGGGGCTGCAGGGCTGCAGAAGAGTTGCAGGGATGCAGGGGGGATGCAGGGCTGCAGAAGAGCCGCAGGGGTGCAGGGGGGATGCAGGGATGCGGAGTGGTTGCATTGATGCAGGGGGGATGCAGGGATGCAGAGCGGTTGCAGGGATGCAGGGGGGATGCAGGGATGGGGTGATTGCAGAGATGGGGAAGGTTGCAGGGATGCAGGGTGGCTGCAGGGATGCAGGATGGTTACAGG
>NW_024962479.1:0-1169 GCF_019238085.1 Lagopus leucura | reverse complement strand
TGACTGCAGAGATGGGGAGGGTTGCAGGGATGCAGGGTGGCTGCAGGCTTGCAGAGTGGTCGCAGTGATGCAGAACAGTTGCAGGCATGCAGGGTAGCTGCAGGGCTGCAGAAGAGTTGCAGGGATGGGGGTGGCTGCAGGGATGCAGGGTGGCTGCAGGGATGCTGAGCGGTTGCAGGGATGCAGCTGTTACAGCTGCAGGGATGGGGTGCTTGCAGGGATGCAGGGTGGCTGCAGGGATACCGAGCGGTTGCATTGATGCAGGGTGGATGCAGGATGGGGTGATTGCACAGATGGGGGTGGCTGCAGGGATGCAGGGTGGCTGCAGGGATGGGGTGGATGCAGGGATGCAGGGTGCTTGCAGGGATGCAGGGTGGCTGCAGGGCTGCAGAAGAGTTGCAGAGATGGGGGTGGTTGCAGGGATGCAGAGCAGTTGCAGGGATGCAGCAGTTACAGCTGCAGGGATGGGGTGATTGCAGAGGTGGGGTGGCTGCAGGGCTGCAGACCAGTTGCAGTGATGCAGAACAGTTGCAGGGATGCAGGGTGGCTGCATTGATGCAAGGTGGCTGCAGGGATGCAGGATGGGGTGACTGCAGAGGTGGGCTGGTTGCACGGATGCAGGGTAGCTGCTTTGATGCAAGGCGGCTGCAGGCATAGGGCTGGTTGCAGGGATGCAGGGTGGTTGCAGGGATGCTGAGCGGTTGCATTGATGCAGGGGGGATGCAGGGATGCAGGGTGGCTGCAGTTGCAGTGATGGCTGCAGGGATGGGGGTGGTTGCAGGGCTGCAGGGTCCTTATAGGGCTGCAGGATGCTATAGGGCTGCAGGATGCTATAGGGCTGCAGGATGTTATAGGGCTGCAGGATGCTTATAGGGCTGCAGGATGCTTATAGGGCTGCAGGATGCTATGGGGCTGCAGGGTCCTTATAGGGCTGCAGGATGCTATAGGGCTGCAGGGTCCTTATAGGGCTGCAGGATGCTATAGGGCTGCAGGATGCTTATAGGGCTGCAGGATGTTATAGGACTGCAGGATGCTATAGGGCTGCAGGATGTTATAGGGCTGCAGGATGCTATAGGGCTGCAGGATGCTATAGGGCTGCAGGATGCTTATAGGGCTGCAGGATGTTATAGGGCTGCAGGATGCTATAGGGCTGCAGGATGTTATAGGGC
>NW_024962478.1:0-1057 GCF_019238085.1 Lagopus leucura | reverse complement strand
CCATAGAGCTCCATAGTGACCCCATAGTGCTCTATAGAGACCCCATAAGAGCTCCATAGTTACCCCGTAGAGTTCCATAGTGACCCCGTAGAGCTCATAGTGACCCCATAGACCTCCGTAGTGACCCCATAAGACCTCCATAGTGAAACCATAGAGCTCCATAATGACCCCATAGAGCTCCATAGTGACCCCATAAGAGCTCCATAGTGACCCCATAAGAGCTGCATAGTGACCCCATAGAGCTCCATAGTGACTCCATAAAGCTCCATAGTGACCCCATAGAGCTCCATAGAGACCCCATAGAGCTCCATAGTGACCCCATAAGAGCACCATAATGACCCCATAGTGCTCCATAGAGACCCCATAAAGCTCCATAGTGACCCCATAGAGCTCCATAGTGACCCCATAGAGCTCCATAATGACCCCATAGTGCTCTATAGAGACCCCATAAGAGCTCCATAGTGACCCCATAGAGCTCATAGTGACCACATAGAGCTCCGTAGTGACCCCATAGAGCTCCATAGAGACCCCATAGATCTCTATAGAGACCCCTTAGAGCTCCATAGTGACCCCATAAGAGCCCCATAATGACCCCATAGAGCTCCATAGAGACCTCATAGAGCTCCTTAGTGACCCAGAAGAGCTCTATAGTGACCCCATAGAGCTCCATAGTGACCCCATAGAGCTCCACAGTGACCCCATAGAGCTCCATAGTGACCCCATAGAGCTCCGTAGTGACCCCATAGAGCTCCATAGTGACCCCATAAGAGCTCCATAGTGACCCCATAAGAGCTTCATAATGACCCCAGAAGAGCTCCACAGTGACCCCATATAGCTCCATAGTGATCCCATAGAGCTCCATAGTGACCCCATAAGAGCTCCATAGTGACCCCACAGAGCTCCATAGTGACCCCATAGAACTCCATATTGACCCCATAAAGCTCCATAGTGACCCCATAAGAGCTCCATAGAGACCCCATAAGAGCTGCATAGTGACCCCATAGAGCTCCATAGTGACCCCATAAGAGCTGCATAGTGACCCCATAGAGCTCCATAG
>NW_024962477.1:0-2111 GCF_019238085.1 Lagopus leucura | reverse complement strand
ACTGGCACCAGATAACAAATAAATTAACAAGTAAATAACAAATGTAAACCTTCTGATAAGATTGTGAACCTGGAGTACCCAGCCATTGGGGAATCAGGGGAGGGGGAAATGCAAGGGGGAGAAAACAGGGTATAAAGGCTGTCATGTTGAGTCCATAGGCGCGCTCCTACTTGTGGGACGCCCGCCATTGCAATTGCGAATAAATTTTGCTTTTATCAGAGATACCGTCCTGACAAAATTACTTGGATTATTTCCAACAATTTGGGGGCTCGTCCGGGATTATTATCGCCTCTTTGAGAGTTTCCCTACTGCCCTGCACAGGATAGGTGCACCCTGCTGATTTCAGCGGTCCTGTCTGGGTGGTGGGGTGACTCCTTGGTACGGCCGATAAAAAAACCGAGACTGTTTCATAAAGGACGGACTCTGTAAAAGCCAAGGGGCAGGTAGGCACGGGTGTTGGCCATTGCGACCCGGTAACTTCGTGCACAGACCAAGGTAAGGGGATTTAACTCTTTCCTTGGGGGTCGGTTGAGACTCTTGAGTGTGTGTGACTGAGACGCGCTGTCAGTGCGAAGCGAGTGCTGAGTCCCGACCTGCGGTTCCGCTGTCCCGCGAGGGGCACGGCCAGGGACGGACGAAGCGGCTGTGTTGGTGAAAGGAAGAGTCTCGGGAGGGAACTGTTGGTGTGCGGTACACTGTGCACTTGACGAAGTGCCAGCAGTACACCCCTATTAATCCAAGATAGGAGTATAGTACTCCTGACGGATTGGGCCCAAAATCCAAGAATCAGAATGTGGTAACCTGTGAGCTGGGGAGTTCACAGTAGCATTCTGGAGGGATGGGTAATAGGAGTTCCCGAGAGCAGGGGAAAAAGGTCCCCGGAATGGTGCCTACAGAGAGCCAGCCCCTTGGGAGAAGTGCTTCAAAATTGGAAAATAATCCCAAAACTAGGAAAAGAACAGGGAAAAAAAAAATAATGTTTAAATACTGTATACAGTAGAGAGCCACTACAGGGAAAATCATTATTTTGACCAAAATAGGAGTCTGACGAAAATTGGGCCTATCAGACTTTGTATTTATATGTCAACAGTAAGACTCCTTTTTCTGAAACAGAATTGGCTTAGGTCGCTTAATGAGTGCAAGGAGTAAAGAAATGTTCCTCGCGAGGAGTCCAAGTTCAAAGGAAATGGGAAAGAGAAGCAGAAAGATCATAAATGGGATCCCTTAGATAACTTCCCCCCCTTTAATTTCTAAAGCAGTGCAATTTTTAAAGCGGCGGTGACCTCTCCAGAGGAGGAAAGTGGGTGCTGCTGATCTGTGCAGGGTCCTGGAGAGAGGATGCCCTCTCAATTACTGAGGGAGTTGGAGTAATGCGAATGGGACCTGGAGAGTTTTCCTTTCTCTAATACTAACCTTACTAATACTTCACTTTGTCCTCTTAAGGCAGTCTTAGGTCAAAGGGAAATAGGGTATGGTAATGCCTGCTGTTTTTACTAGCAGAGAGGTTAGGAGTTGCAAGAAGAATTCCTTAACTAAGGATCCTATAAGTGTAGCAGAACAATTAGATCAATTTCTAGGGCCTAATTTGTACTCATGGATGGAAATGATGTTTATCATTGATATGTTGATTATTGGAGAAGGAGGTTGGCAGCTATGCAAGTGTGGGAAATGAATACAAAGGGAAGGTTGGGCTCTGGAGGGAGGCAGAGAGAGGAAGGATCCTGAGGATAAATTGTACTGATTATTGTCACTGTCTGTGTGATTGTTAAATGCTTATGTCCTGAAGGTGTTGTGTTATGTTATGTTGTGTACGAGGCTGTTATGGAACAAGGGGTGTCTAAAGTGATATGAGAAGACCCCTTGGGTTGTATTTTGGCTCACTGGAGAAACATTGTTGGTGAGCCAGGGGGAATATTGAATAAGAAACCAGGAACGTAAATGGAGTAATGGGACCAGTTGTATAATTGAGTATCCTAATCATGAGACCAAGTGCTGGGTGTTTGTGGAAGTTGAGGAATTGTGTTGTTTGATTTGTGGATTTTGAAGGCACTGGGAGAAACTGTCTTAATGGTATGTGGAAATTATGTGGAAATGCAATTTTTAATGGTATG
>NW_024962476.1:0-12552 GCF_019238085.1 Lagopus leucura | reverse complement strand
AAGAAAAGAAAAGAAAAGAAAAGAAAAGAAAAGAAAAGAAAAGAAAAGAAAAGAAAAGAAAAGAAAAGAAAAGAAAAGAAAAGAAAAGAAAAGAAAAGAAAAGAAAAGAAAAGAAAAGAAAAGAAAAGAAAAGAAAAGAAAAGAAAAGAAAAGAAAAGAAAAGAAAAGAAAAGAAAAGAAAAGAAAAGAAAAGAAAAGAAAAGAAAAGGGAATCTTGGATGAAGAGTCTTGTCACCAGGTAACGGAAATGCCTGAAAGCAGGCATTTAGAGGCTTTCATGAAAACATTTGCCTCTTGCTCCAGTGCAGAATGTGCAGAAGAAGGAAACTCAGGAAGTTGCCAAGGAACAGAGTTATCATCCACTGATGAGCTTTATTGCCTCATAATGTGTCAGTCTACAAAAAGTTACAGCAAATGGTCAAAATACCTTCTGTGGTGATACACACCACAATCATTGCACTGTCTTGTGAGTTACACATCATATTCAATAATAAGCATCTCTCCTCTCTGTAATTCTCTGTTTCGTTGTGTTTTTCCCCCAAAGATGGTTAACTTTATAGAAAAGAGTGAAAAGTTGCATACAAGAAGAAAAAATATTTTCCTAGGGTAGAATATTCTGTTATATAACAAACCAGATAGATTACTGTGTGCTGGAAGGGAAAAGCGTACTTGAAGAGCACGATGAAAACAAAAGTCAAGGAAGTCAGATTTGAATGCATCCTTAATGCAAACTGAGAAAAAATTAAGTTAGAGATGGCAAATGATATGGCAGTCATAATACTCTGCTTAAAGACTGCAGTTCTAAGTGTGAAGTACTGTAGGTTCTTCTTGTTCTTTCAATCCACTAGAAACTTGTTCCTCTCCACTTTCTGTCTATGGATATTAGTCTGCAGCCTGTATCCAAAACAAATAATTCTGGTTTCCTTTCTAGCAGTCTTACTTATTCTGTGATTTCAGACCGACTAAGCAGACATTTTTTCTCTTTCCAGTCTGGAAATCCAGATCTCAGCCTAATCTTTCTGCTTCTGATACCTCCCAAGGTTTGATGAGGTTGTTTTATCTCTCACTGTCACTGAAGAGCAGGCCATTGCTGCTCCAGTTTTTCTGTAGACTTGTGCAGCTCTATGGATGTCAGGAATATCCTTTTTATCTTCTCTTTTGAATCCCTTGTTAATCATACTGTGATGCATCTTTTTCAAATCCATAGTTTTATTGAATGGGTTTTTTAATCTTTGCAGAACTCCTAACCAGTCACATCCATAAAGAAATGAAAAAAAAAAATGGTATTCACATCACCTGATGTGGTTGGTTTTGGGGCTCTGCGAAGATTAAAAACACAGTAAGACTTGAGCATCCTAGAGGGAATATAGAGGTTGCTATTAATATGTTCTTCTTTTGAACAGAACTGATCTAAGGGTTTGGAAATATAGAAAAAGCGACTGTTTAAAGCAATAGACAAGGCTGAGGTTTTGGATACTTACTTCAGAATATCATACTAAGAAGAAACTGAAAATGATGAGAGGCAATCCTGAAGTTACTCCTAGGTTCATTCTCATCTCTAAATGCTCAGACAGGCAACTCCCTGCTGTAGTATCTCAGTGAAATGATTGAGTTGGTGTCAGTGGTGGGATAACTTCTCTAGTGGTCATGAAGGATGCAGTATGTTAGATAGGTGGCTGACCACAGGGGTTCAAATGCTGATTATTGGCAGCCATATTTCCCTACATCGCTGATGTGGTTAGGCAGCTGTTACTGACGCTACCCTCACTGAGAACTGCTCTCAGGGAGAGCATAGTATCCCACAGCCTCTTTGGCACAGCCATTTGGTCCCAATTTCTGTTCTCCAGACCTTCCATAGGCTTCCTCTTTCCTGTGGCTGCTTCACCTGATTTTTACCAGCATTGAGTATGTGTAGGAAGATGTGGGCAAAAGTACTGTGTTGGAGAGGCTCCAGCTATCAAAGAAGAAAATAATCAGAGAAGGTGGAGAGGGGGGAGGAGGGACAGAGAAGGGACTGGGGAAGGACGGGCAAACGCAGTGGAAAGTGCAAAGGGAACAGGACAGGAAGGGGATGAGAGCTTTAAAAAGGAAAGAGAGGGATGAAAACACAGCAGGGGCAAAGAGCATTCCTGTCGGGAATCCTGGGGACTCTTTTCAGGTCTGGGCATAGATTTGTCATGCAGCCTTTGGGAAGTCATGTCACGTTCCTCCCTGCAATGTGTCCTTAGGAGCCTGGAATGTGAGCTTAGCTGCTTATTATTGGGCTCCTTATTTACAAAGCTAGGAGGGCCTGTTTTGATCTTTTATTCTGACTCTTTTTGCAACACATGAGGTTGAACTTCCTAAAATTAATTCCTGCTTAAGCCGTAGCGTATCTTCTAGGAAAGAAAAAAAAAAAAAAGAAAAAACAACAACAACAGCAACAACAAAAAACTGGCATTTGTGAGGAGAATTCACTGCAAATCTATAAATCCAAATTTGGCATGTTTGCCTGCCTGCTAATTGTCCTGTCTTTTTTCTGATCTAAATTGCTTTACCTCCGACTTCAGCAGATGTTAAACCTCAGTGCGTCTTTGTCCACAGACCAAAAGAATTCCTCGACTATCAGATTTTTATCCCTCATAGGTTGCTGTGATCTCTAATTAAGTCAGCCCCATAACGTCTTTTTGACAGGGAACGGCTTGATTTATTTCAGCTATCAATCAGGAGCGTTTCCCGACGCCCGGATTGTTCTCACGGTTCTTCTCTGAATCACCTCCCGCTCGCTGCCAGCTCCATAGCGCCGGGATCCCGGCAGAAGTCGCGCACCCCGCTCGGCACAAAGAGCCGCAGCGTGCTGACCGCAGAAAACCCTCCGTGACCGCGGCCACTGCCGGGGGCTCCACGGCCAGAACCCTCTGCTCCCCATCCCCAGCCCGCAGTTCCGCGGTGCTGGAGCAGTTCGGGGTGGCTTCCGGGCGCAGCTCGCCTTCCTGATGGTGGAAGTGCTGCTGTCTTTGTAACGGAGTCTGTCTGCTTTTGTTTGGCCCTGGGCATTGAGATGCTGTTCTGCAGCTGTTTCCCACCCACTTTTTTTTTTTTTTTTTTTTTACCTGTTTTTTTTTTTTTTTTAGGTCTGTCATCTTCCTACGGTTGTCAGCTGATGCTGAGGGATAAATATGCAAAGATTTGTTTGATTCTTTCTGTTTTCACAGATATGTTTCTGAAGTCTGGAATGAGAGACAAAGCAATAAAAGATTAGCAAGGTCTTCTGTGACAGGACATGAGGAAATGGTTTCAAATGAAAAGAGGGGAGATTTAGTCTGGATATTAAAAAAGAAGTTTTTTACATAAGGATGGTGAGGCATAGGTAGGGGTTGTCCAGAAAGGTGGTGGATATCCTATCCCTGAAGATGCTCAAGGTCAGGCTAGACGAGGCTCTGAGCACCTGATGGAACTGTAGTGCCCACGTACTGCAGGAGAGTTTGAGTAGATGGCCTTTAAGGTTTCCTTCCAACTCAAATGATTCTGTAACTCTGTGGTATTAAGCACCAGAAATGTCAAGGAGTTTGGAACAAAAGCTCAGAAAAATCCCAGGCTCCATGGCAGCTGGGGCTGGAGCTTCCTCTGGGTCCAAACGCTGTGGTACACTCCCAGTGATATGACAGGACAAGCAAGAAGTCTTGATACAGGCTAAATGCAACAAGAGCTGAATCTGTCTGGATATGAGTTTTGCTGTATGGGCCAGTGACAACTGGCAGTAACAAAAGGCATTTTTAAAGAGATTCAGTTTGTAAAAGTTATTACCAATGAAAAAAACAATACAAGGCTGCAGAAGGAAAACAATTCCAGACTAACTTGAGGGGCCATTCTGCAGTTGTTGACTACAAGAGTGATGTTACTCACATGCCTCTGTTGTGGTAAGCACCTTGGACCTCATTTTTCTCATGCTGTGTTCATAGTGGAGTTATTCCTAATTTACACAACTTGAAGTGGCCAGAGAATAGGTGCACTGGTATTATCAGTATTTATTATCCAATAAAAAAGACTTACTGAAGTAAAAAATGGCTTATATGCTTATTTTGACAAAGGCATACATAAAAATATACCCACCTCACAGCCCAAGTAAATATGAAAAGCTGTCAGATCGGACTATATACAGCTAAATGATCCCATGTATCTTCAACATCTAATTAAAAAAAGAGAAACATTCACATTCCATACCAGGAAGAGTGGGATTATTTCAAGATTTCCAGAACACCCAATGATGCAGAAGTATATGTTAAAAACAAACAAACAAACAAAACTAACAAAACACATCAGTGATGTATTCTGAAGAAGTAGAATTGATATTTTAGTTAATTACCATTCAATATCAGAACAATAAGCTATTTTTTTGTCAGCCTCATACTACCATATTGGTCTCACTGGCTGTTCTGTTGAACGAGAAGAAAAAAGGCATTAAAAACAATGTCTGTTATTCAATTAAAAGATAAATAATATACATTGTGGGGAAACAAACAAACAAACAAACAAACCAAAAAACTATTGATCTACATTAGAAACAGAAAAATATTCATTGCAAAAAAGAACTTGTTACTTTTCTATTCACAGCTGACTTGTGAGCTAATCAATGCTTCTGAGAACATATTTTACTCTCACATTTGCCAGCAAGTTTACATGAACAAATTTCCAAAGGAGTTTTCTCTTTATATGTCTCTTGTATGTGGCTATGTGCTTGGTCTTTAAATTTGGGATGTTTTATTTTTGTTGCAAGATTAGAATTTGTATCTTTTGTGCTGTATAAAACACCAATTGTGACGTAAAGAATGTTCAGTCATTGTTTTCAGTGATGGAATGCCATTTCCAAAGTCTCTGTGCTGTAAAGTTCTGACAGTTTTATCACTTACTTAAAACTCTTCCTATGTGTTTTTTTCACAGAATTTCATGACACACTTGCAGTGGCAGATGCTCTGATTTAATTATTAACTCAAACTCCAGATACTTCTATTTTCTTACTTGATAATTTTAGACTTACAGACTTGCTGGATTGTGTGAGGAATATCAGCACTTGTTATAAACTTATTTCATTTAATATCTAGCATTTTTCTATGCTTTTGAAAGCACGAAGACATCTGCCTCGATCTCTGATGGATTTCCAGATTTCACATCCAAGTGCTAAGGTAGAAATACATTTGATAATTCTCTTCTTTTCTTGTCATCTTCAAGATATATGTTGTTCATGATCAAATTGTGGTCAACACACCCAAGGAATGGAATGCTATCCAGAGGAACCCAGACAGGCTCAAGCAGTGGGCCCAGGTAAATCTCCTGGAGTTCAGAAAAGCTAAGTGCAAAGCCTGGATCTGCACCTGGATCAAGACACTCTAAGGATTCTGTGATTCTACAATTCTACGAAAGGATGGAGCAATGGCCTGCCAAAAGAACTTGCAGTTTCTGAATGATGGCAGCTGAACATGAGCCAGCAATGCGTCTTAGCCCAGAAAGCCAAGAAAAAGTTTTTTACAATGAGGATGGTGAGGCACTCAAACAGGTTGCCCGGATGGAATCATATGAGGTCAGGCTGGATAGGGCTCTGAAAAACCTGATGGAGCTGTTGGTGCCCCTGTTCATTGCCGGGGAATTGGACTAAATGGCCTTTAAGGGTCTCTTCCAACTCAAACAATTATATGATTCTATGAAATTTTGAATAAGACATAACATACAGCTGTCCTTTTGCTAATTCATACAACTTGCTTTTTGGACATCATTACTGGTCTCCTTACTAGTACCAAACAAAGGAAACAAATTAGTTGCCCCTTAAAATGATACTTACCTGGGAGTGGCTGATTTCCTGTTGGGTAAGACTTTTTCCCTCACTCTTTATTTAACACATAACTAATTGTAATGCTGGACAGCCTTTCCCCTGTCTTGTTTTCAGGTTCACCATATTGTGACTTCAGACAGATTCATTTTAAACTCTATGTCATCAGGTTGAACAAAGTGATTCTCATGTTTCAGTTGTCTATGGTTTCTCTCCTCATAAAATCCCTGCCTTTAGTATTTCAGTCAGCCACTAAGAAAGTGACAAATAATGGCTGACTAATATGATTCATCTTAGGGCCTACCTCACATACCAAGAAGAAATGAATTTTAATTTTGCAGGAGACAGACTTTTGTGTTAAGAGAAAAATTGCCTGTGTTCAAGCATTTTTCTGGATAGCACAAAATTACGTAAATTGAGAAAAATATATAAAACATTTGAACATCATGGCAGGGGGCAGGGGTCCAGTCTCTGTCCATCGCACTCTTGGATGTATCAAATGGTGAAGCAGTCCCTGCTTGTGGTGTTGAAGCCATCTCTGCTTGTGCGCCTGCTTGTGCATGGTGTTGAAAATGGATTTGTACAGCGCAAGATACCTTGTACTTTTCAATCCCCGTATACTTTGTGCATCCTCTACTATCAGACATTAGTTGTAAACAAAATACTCACTGTAATGAACGTTTTGTTAAAAACATATAAGTACAGTGATGACTTAGTGGGGCTGTTGTAGCATTAGGCTCTCCAGAAGTCTATGATGCTGTCAGGATTGTAGAAGTTTTACTATGGAAAACTTGTTAGATCCATTGCAGCTGCACTGTCTCATGACAGAATGCAAGTTGGATGTTCTAATAATTAGCAGTCTCCCAGTTCTGTGGAAATCAGTGGATTTTTTGTGGTGTAATTTAACAGAATTGTGCTGGAGTCAGAGGAGACACACCAAATTACAGCAGCCAATGGTGTGAAATTATAGTAGTTGCACAGGTAATTTGTCAGACTCTTGGTGTTTTGATTATGCAAAATCAATGAGGTTAAAATTTCAGCTTTTAATACCACCTGAGTTGCATGTCCTAGTGAGACTTTTGGAATTATTTATGATGGCAGATTTTGTTCAGACTTCCAATGAATGAAAGCTATGTTGAGGTAACCATGTTCTTCATGTCAAACTTCTGTCAAATGAAACTGGTTTTACACCATAATGCTGTCACAGTTTGCTAGTCAAAAGGAGATTCTCAGTGCAACAATAACACTTATAATATTACATATTATATTACAACAATTTAATATAACAATTTTATTCCTTGTTTAAATAACTAAACAGCATATTTTCTTATGATGAAAGCATCTTAGCTTACTTAATTCTAGATATTTAAATTTGAGCTAATAATCTGTGTTGCTTTTTATAGGCAATGGAAAGGAATAAATCTTTCTGGAGCACAATCCAGTGACCTACTTTAGATATCTGTCTTAGGAGGAAATGTTCTCTGTGTTAGAAATGTCTTTTAAGAGAGAACAGGTTAGTACTTCTACTACAAACATTTCTTTTAGATGTCTGCATCAGATAATGCCCAACTGGCTCTATTTTTTAAAACATTGTGATTATTTTGCTTCTACTTCTTGAACAATTCGTGGAACAGGCTCACACTACTCTTCTCCTCCTCCTCAGTCGCTGTGATTGTATTAGATCTACAGCTGGTACAGCTTGATGCAGTTGTGACTGTGTAGCATACGCATAAATCCACAGTGGTGTGATAGGCACGGGCACAGTGCCATTTCATAAGCCTGCTTGCAGTTTGGGTGCTGCTGATACAGTCATTTCTTTGCTTTCCCAAATTCTTTTTGGCATTAATTGTCCACTCAGAACTTCTAACCCAGCAGACTACATTCGTGTCTCAAAATACATCTGTATACCGCACTTACTTAAGACTGGAATATATGATCTTTACACAGAAAAAAAATTTGGAATTCAGAGTCTGGGTTTTGCCATTTTAGCGCAGAAGGCTGATAACAGCAGCCTCTCTTATCTGTTGTTGCACTTCAGGGACATCCAGATGGAATGTTAATGCCTGCAGTTTCTGAAGGATCTAGAAGAAAGCTTCTTTGTTTGTCCAAATTCAGGGGGGGGGAAAAAAATCCTGCAGGTTTTTAAGTCCTTTACTCTCTTGCATTAGTACTATTAAGGAGCCTCGTCAAAAAGATGTGCAGGCGAGTTGGTACGCTGTGCATATCAAGCCCAAGGGAGTATGCTGTGCTGTATTATTAAAGTCAATGAATCTTATTGGTCTGATTCAAGAATTACACATTTCTGACACAATCAGCACTGCATAGGCTTGCTGAAGCCTGTTCAGTCTTCAGCAGAGATCATGACTGATTAGTATACTTCATTTTAAGAAAGAAGTGCTTGAGATAATTTTAAAAGTTTGATTTCCTCATAGAGGTCTTCGGTGAGCTTGAAGCTGTGTAGCTCATGCAGTGTGTACAGAAAACACAAAACTTCACTTTGCTGTCTGCTATACATTCTGTGTTTTAAGGTAAAGGAAACATTATTTCTGCCTGTGGCTATGCAAAATTGTTGTTTCTTACTAGACCATGTAACAGGTTGCCATGTTTTGAAAATTAATGCCTCTGTCTTCTGTGTTGCTCAGCTGAGCACCTTTTAACTTTCAGGAGCTGGACAGTACTTCAGTTCTGTGAAATCCTGCACCATCTTTTCATGAAAGCAGTTATGTTACAAGGGCTCTGCAAGTATCTTGTAAACAAATTCCATTCTGTAGACCAAGCTTGTTCCATCAAAAAAGCAGACAGGTGGCCTGGACATTAATTCAGCAAGGTATACATGCCATGATACTCCTCTTGTTGTAGTTGCCTTTCCTCTTAGTCATAGTGACCTATCCATTGTTACCAGCACCCAGAAAGCAGATCTTAGCATCTAGTTCTTAGGTCTTAATTACAACTGAAGTATATCCAAGTTACTGTCCTTCTGCTTTGAGTCTGACTTCTTCATCAGCCTTTTTTTTTTTTCCTGCTTACATCTGAAAACACTTTTAAAGTTGCTGCTTGGACATCAATTCGTTTCATGAATTGAATTTTGTGTAGAGCAACCACTCCAAGACCACCATTTTTACAATCACCCTCCTTTACGATTACAAAACTCCAATACATCTTCTCTTTTCTGTAGGTCATCACCAACACCTGGCAGACTGGCTGATGAATCAACGGACTGACAAGATCTGCTCTATTAGAAAGCACTGGATTCATAATGTTGCTGTCAATCTTTTGAGCAAAGTTTCAGCATCTGTGTGTATCTATCTTCAAATCTTAGCTCTTGAAGATTAGCAACTACTTGGACAGTATTTATTCAGCTACTATCTTTGGGAATTGAATGTATTTTTAACAATTTACTGCCAGTAATAAACTGAGATGTTCTGTTCACTGTCTGGATGGACAAGAAGCCTTGCAGAGGGATCTAGATAGTCTGGGACAATCAGCAATCGTATGGCATTCAACAAAAGTAAATGTTGGGTGTTGAAGCTTGTCTCCCTCTGCCCGCCTCTCCCCTCTTCTTCCCATCTCTCCTGACTCTGCCTCAAGCATGCACCCATTGTTTACAACAAACAAATTATTAATGCTGTCTGAGCTGAAAGCAAGGACATGGGGAAGACTTTTATTAGAGAAAAATATCCCTCATTTCACAACCATGCCTTACTCATGTCATCACTTTTGATGATATGTACATTTGTGAACAACTTTTGTTAAGGATGAAGTACAGGAAGAGTAAAATTTCATCACAAATTTCTACTGAACACCTCGAGAGGTTACTGAGAACTTCAGCCACTGCCACCAAACCATCACAATGCATCAGTTTCACAAAAACAGAGTAAAGTGTTCCACTGGTTTTATATTTTTGTTCCACTCTCTTTTGTCTGTTTTAATAAAAGTATTAAAAATTAAAATAATTTTTGTTGCTTATATACATTAGCTATATTATATATTTTACAAGGACATCCTTGAAAATAATGCCTGCTCTTCTATGATGATGGTCCACTGAGTCAGAGATGGATGTTGGTGGTACGGCAGTAAAGGTTGAACTGTCCCACATATATCCCATTACATTTACTGCCGTGTGACAGATAGCAGCAGAGGGGCAGTTAGACAGAATGACATCTGACATGGAAGTGCAGATGGAGCAAAGGTGTGTCACTGAATTTTTCCATGTGGAAACAAAGGCACCTACTGATGCTTGATGAACATTTATGGAGACCAACAGTGAATGTGAGCACAGTGAGACAGTGGGTGGTGTGTTTCAGCAGGGGTGACACCAAGTGCGTACCTTCGCTGGTGCAGATTTTTACATGGCATGCAGGCTCTTGTTCGTTTGCAGAGGAAACAGTGGTGATTATGTTGAAAAATATTGTTTTGTAGCTGAGAATTTGTTCTCTCAGTGTTTTATTTATATCTGTTGTAGTTTCCATGTAAATATAAACAGGAGGCATTACTTTTGGAGTGACCTGTGTATATGCGGCCCGAGACAATTCCTCTTCATTAAATGCAACCCAGTCCAGCCAAAAGGTTGGACACTCATGAAGTAGCCCAAGGTTTGAGGCTGAATCCCCCTACCACTCCTCTGAATGCCTTTATTGAATTGTATAGAATCAAGAACAGAGACCACTCTCTAACACTGGCAGTGTATTGGCAATATGCTCCACAGGATTCAGCATTATTGTGTAAATAGGAGAAATAACAACAGATGTTCAAACATAACTGGTAGTTGTAATCTAATTTTCATTTTGGTGACCATCATGGATAAATGACCTGTCTGGCAAGATTATCACATGCAAAACTTGTCTAGTAGCCTGTAATAAAGCACCAGGCTACCTCTACAACCTTGATTCTATTCACAAGTACTGTCTCTACTTTCTGTTAAGCTTCTGTCTTAGCTATGATGAGTCACAATTTCTATCAATGTAACAGAGCATAAGGATGGCAATTCATAACAGTGCAAACAGTCTTGCCTCTGAAAAATACCAGATTAATAGGGAAAGAGGCAGGATGCAGAGATTGCACATGTTGATTATTTTACCCAATGTATTCATCTGTCTTCTGCCAAATTTTATAATTTCTACACTTGTTTTAATATTGTGTCCAGTTTTGGACTTAATCCAGTGCTATAGATATTTTAGAAAATAAGAAATTAAAAGGAAGTATTATTGACTTAAAGAGAATTCATGGCTCATGAGGCATCTCTCTCAAAGTTCTGTCTTATACGGGGATATTAAACAATGTTTCCAAGAGCCCTAAATTTAAATCTGGTCCTTGGATAATCATCTGTTGATCTGACACCTAATGCATAGTTTGCAAGCAATTTGTGGCAGTTTAGTCCTAGAAACAAGCACAAATAATCTGTATTTCGGAATGATGTTCGCATAAGTCTTAGTTGGAAGCTTCATCGGTTAGTAAGGTCATAACTTCCTGGTTGCATCCAAGCCTCAGTAAATGTTGTTTTGTTTTTGTGCATATAACTGGATTGGCCTCTCTAGACTTAACTTCATGTGACTGGATCTATTCATGGAAGATTAGATGACAAATCGTATTGGGTCAATCTAAACCAGATCTGATATAATCATCATTGTGAATGCATCTCTTGATTGACTGTAATGGAGATGACCAGAGTCCTGTTCTTTCACAAGATGTGTATGACAAGCCCAAGAAGACCCAATTACTTTTAATTGTATTTCACCACTGGAAAATATCCTGACTGATCAAACTCATGTATCTTTTGCAGTGCTATTTCTCTATGCATATTCTTGAAACATTCATTCCTGTTTTTAATGAACCTGTAGAAAAATATTGATTAAACTGTTAAAGTCCCCAAAGAACTCAATGTTCAGTAAACTACAAATATTTGTTGAGGTTAATTTAAAAATGCAGCTATTTAAAAAAATATTTTGTATGTCTTATATTTTACATTATATATATGTTTATATTGTACATTCTTCTTTTTATTTTTTTATTTTATGTTGGATTAGTGATTGATTAAATAACTATGTACATCAAGTGTTCTCTCTAGATCAGTTTGCTCTACAAATTATGATTTTCAGGAAGCACTGTATAAGTGCCTCTTCACTATCAGATCTATTTAAAATGTCCTGAGTTTGATGTCACAGTCTCTGAACCTTTGTTGCTCCTACCTGGATCTCTTGTGTGCCAGTGGATGGCTCCTGCCATTTCCTCTTCCTCTGCAAAACTTTCGCACATACCTTGCAAAGAAATTGTCCATGGAGGTGAGAAGGCCAACTTCTCTTCCCTTTGCCTAACAGCGTGATACAAGAATTAGTTGTAGTCACTGAAGGGAGTCAGCCACACTTTCTTTAACTGGCACTGATATAACCCCCTAAACTTCCTGTTGTTCTCTTGTTTGTAACGGATACCTTTTGCAATCATGACTCTTCTGAGACAGGCATAGAGGCATCTACCAACTCCTTTCACACATACCATAACCAGGAATGCTCTCATTCTGCAGATCAGGACAAGAGTTAAATCGTAGGCCCAGAGGTGAAAAGCTCCCTGTCCTCTCATCATCTCTTTATGCTTCTCTGGACTTATGGTGATGACCTGCAGCCACTTTCAGCTCAACCTGCAGATGTGTTCCAATCTCCTGAAATGAAGAAAGAAAGAAGGAAGGAAAGAAAGGAAGAAGGAAAGAAAGAAGGAAGGAAGGAAGGAAAGAAAGAAAGAAAGAAAGAAAGAAAGAA
>NW_024962475.1:0-48484 GCF_019238085.1 Lagopus leucura | reverse complement strand
CCCCCCCCGCTTCCGAACGGGGTTGCGGAACGGCACCGGGATCCGACGGGACCACCGGGATAATCGGGACCCGGCGGGACAACCACCAGCCACCCCCCACCCGGGCAACCGGGACAACCGGGACCCAATGGGACAACCACCCCCCACCCGGGACAGCCAGGGCCCGATGGGACAACCGGGACCCAGTGGGACAACTGGTACCAACGGGACAACCAGGACCCAATGGGACAACCATCCCCCATCCCAGGCAACCAGGACAACCAGGACCCAACGGGACAACCAGGACCCAACAGAACAACCAGGGCGTCACTGGGCAATTTGGACAATCAACATTCATTGGGACAGCCGGTACCTACTGGGACAACCAGGACTAAGTGGGACTGTGAACAAGCATCTACTGGGACAGCTGGGACTAAACAGGACAGCCAGCACCTGCCAGGATAACCTGATACCAAACAAGGCAACCAGAACCTACTGGGACAAGTGTTAGTACCAGGACCCAATGGGACAACTGGGACTCAACAGAGCAACCAGCTTCCCTTTGGGGCTGTCAAAACAACCGGGACAACCAGTGCCCAATAGGATAACTGGGGCCTTTGGGATCACTGAGACCCCCAGGATCAGCACTGCGACTCCGTCACTCCTGGGATCACCAGGAACACCAGGATCACCACTGGGACGCTTGAGATCAGTGGGAGCCCCGGGATCAGCTCTGAGACCCCAGGGATCAGCACCAGGATCCGTGGGATCAAGGGGACCTCTGGGATCAACCAAGACTTTTGGAATCATCAGAAATGCCAGGATCACCCCCTGGCCCCAAAACAAATGCCAACCCTCTGGATTACCTCCTGGGATCAGCGCTGGGGTCACTCACACCCAAGGATATGAGACACAAGCATCCCTGGGACAACCAGCACCCCAGGATCACTGGGACCCCCAGAATCACTCTGCAGGATCTCCAGGGATCCATCACACCCGTGGACATTGGCACCACAGGACACAGCACCCCAGCACACAAACACCCCAGGATGGCTAAAAGCTGCTCTTGCCCCTTTCGAAGATTATTTTATTTCTCCCTGGGGGAGAGCTCATTTCCTTGGGAAATTCTGCATGGGCTGAACTTCCAGCTGCTTTATAAGCCTCTGGAAATTGATTATTACAAAGAAAAGACTGGTGTACACACGCTGTTATCACTAGCCCTTGGGCTGAGCAGGCGATATTACAGCAACAAAGTAAACTGCAAGGAATTAAAGCCAAGCAAAGAGCTTGGATTAATTAATTTTCCCAGTGTTTCAGGTGAAAACCCCCAGCTCAGGATGCTGTAACTCACAGTAGGTGCAGCAGCCCACAAAGCTTCAGCAAGGAGCAGGTGGAAGGAAGAAGAGCTACAGCAATGGGCTGTGCGTCGCACTGCAGTGGGGATGTCCCACATCCAGGTCATCCATGCAAACCAGAGCAGGCTGGGGAGGAGAGGTTGCCCTTCCCAGCCATGGTTCAGTGTGGGATGTGGTCAGCAGAGCAAAGGATGTCCCTTGGAGGACTCAGCAGCCCTCAGTGTGCTCTGCTTGGTGCTGGAGGTGGCAGCAGCCTGGCAAAGCAGCACAGTGCTCACCACAGCTTTGATCTCATCCTGTCCTGGGGTGGGGAGGCTGCTGTAACTCAACACTGCCGTATCTAATGCTCAGCAACTGGTGGAAAGGCTTCCTTGTGTGCACCTATCTCCAGAGCAGGCCGCTGGAGCCATGGGGTTCAAGGGGTCTCATCAGCTCCTGCTTGTCAGGATCCACCCTGAGAGCATGGAGCCAGCACATATGTGCCCTGATGCTCGCACAGGTGAGAATAAGGCTGGGAGGGTCTGTCCCCAGGATGAAGGAGGGCAGGAGCAGTGCAGGGTGCCCATGACACCCCTCTGCCACCACACTGCGTGGTGCAGGGACACCCACAAAAACAAGCACTGCTGTTTCAGCTCCCTGGCTTGCATCCTGGCCAAGCTCTGGGTCTGATTACCAGTAACTTGTTCTAGCTGCACGAAAGCAAGTTGTTTCTTTGCTATTTTTTTTTCCCTTCTGTTTATTTTTGATAAACCAGTTGTGAAAATAAAGTGACATTGCTCATCCCCCTTGTGCAGAATGCCAGGCGAGCCCCAGTCTGCTATGTGACATGCAGAAACGGCAGGGCTCTGTCCTTCCCTGCAGCTGTGATGTGCCCAGGTTTCTTGTGCATTAGTTTGAGGGATGACATGGCTCTGTTGTATGTGTGCTGGCAACAGAAAACAAACAAAAAACCAGTTATTTTCAGAAGTCTCATCAGTAAAAGCATTTTCCCTGCCAAAATAAACACCCTTTCCAACCTTCCCAAGTAGGGCTGCCCAAATAGGAACCATGAAGGGTGCAGCTCCGTCACAGCAGCGTTGCTATGCTGGTGGCAAATGCCATCAAACTTGAATGAGGGCACAAGAAGCCTTAGGACTCAGCCTGGGAGCTTCTCCTCACTGCCAGAACTGAGGCATTGGTTTTGTGATGTTCTCTTAAAAAATGCACGGTGATTTAACGGTGCAGCTCTAAAATCTTTCTGAAGTTCCACTAAGCTCTTGGCCTCTGGTAATTTATGGTCAGCCTTCGCCAGGAGGGAAATAGTGGTGAAAAGTGCTGGGATTGCTTTTTAGCAATAGGATGGAGCCCGTACATCAGCCAGTGGCAATGAACATCTCAAGGAGCTCCGCTGTGCTGGAGAACCCATCCAGTATGGTCCAAAGGGCTGCGGCCAAACTGCAGCAGGCCTAGAGGAGCCCTGCAGCGAGGCACGGAGCCGCTCGCTGCACACATTGGCAGTGTTACAGGGAGCTGTGCCCAGCTGACATCACCTTTTGATCAGTTTTCATTTTTGCCTTGTAGAACGAGACAGAATCCGGCCCAGCGGGCAGCATCGCCTCCTGCATCCGCTCGAACCTTTCCTGCTCATCTTCCTCCTGCCAGCAGAAAGACAGAGCCACGTGAAAATTGTGGCTGATTCCATTTGCTGCATTGTTCTCAGAAGCCTCAGGACATGGGCTGAGAGTGGTAGGTGCCCCCTTTCCCTTCCTTAGCTGAACAGATCTGGGCAGGAATTTATGCAAAGGCCATCTGCAAGCATAGAATCTTGGAGGGAGTTTCCTCAGCTGTCTTCTCCAGCTGTATCTACCCACGGGACTGTCTCCACTGCAGGGTGATCTCCCAGCAGAAAGAACTCTGAGCTGCACGTTCTGTCCCATGCCCACATCACTCCAGGCAACGTTCTGAACGGCGTGAGAGCACCAAGAGCATGGGTGGAATGGAAGCACAATGTTTTAGAGTTAGAGAATCGTGGAATCAGGTATCAGCCAGTGCATAATGTGTCCATGTTTGAGGAGCACTCTGGCAGATTCTTTGGTCACCTTCTGATCATGAGCAGCTTGCAGAAGGTAACAGTGACTTTGTGGCGTGATAGAAGGTGAATGGCCAAACTGACTCAAAGCACGAGGAAAAGGTGCAAACCCTGATGAGAGCAATGGAGAATCAGTCTGGAAAAGGAAAAAATGGTCAAAAGGAGGAAAGAAACCTTTACAGGAATAGCAGCACTGCCAGTGGCACTAACTGGGAACCTCAGTGACCTGCTCTCAGGGAAAGCAGAAAGAGAAACCAGTGCTGAACAGCATTCCAAGGGACATTGCTTAACCTCTGTGTGAAGATTTCTGCCTGTGACATCATCAACTTGACACAGCTGCAAAACATTACTAAAAGGCACGTTTCATTCATCTTTTGGGTTTTAATTGAGGTGATGATTGCAAGTCCAGGGCTCAAAAGCATTCAGGGAGTTTCTGTGAATACACTGAGTAACCCTGTTTGGTAAAAGTGACTGGTGATGGATTTCCTCTTTTCCCCAAAGAGTGGAACCCTGGAGCAGTGCAGTCAGTCTCCCTGCTGACCATCATCCAAAGGGGTTTGGGTTGCTTTTTTCCTTTGGCTTGGGCTTTTTAGGCTCTTCTCTGCATAGAGTTTGCATCTGCAGTTTTCCAGGCTGATACATCACAGCATTCTGTTTGAAAGCAAACTTATACATCTTTTCCTTACATAATGTTTGTTATTCATAATCTCAAGGGAACAACTTCAGTAGGATAGGAGGAATCTGTCTATGATTAGCTTCAAAACTCTTTGCACGCCTTTCTAGGAGAGAATAAAGAAAATGCTTCACTGAAATTTTCAGTCAAAATAATCAGACATACGGAGACAAAAGAAGTCAATTTCAGTTTTCCTTCTTGAGAAATAAAGCCACCCTGCCCCCAGTGACAGGCAGGCTAGAAATAAGGCCATGCACTTAGGGAGGGGGGTCACACAGTTATGCCCCATTTACAGTCCTTCCCAGCTGGCTCCTGCTCCTCCTGGGACAGATGGATCTACAACATGTCCACACAGCTGCCCAGAAGGGATCTGCAGCCAGGCAGTGGTGATGCAGACAGGGACTAATTCAGGGTGGGATGCACCCATTGCTCCTGTCAGAGTGGAAGCCTTGCCACCACATTCCTATCAAACAGCATTAAGGTTTCAAGTGTGACATTTAACGGGGAAGGACTGGAATAACTTCAGTGGAGAATAACGCAAAGAAGAAGTCTGGTGATTAAAAGCTTAAGAGAAATGTCCATTGTCAGGAACGACAGAAGAGGATGGATATCCCAAAGAGTTGGTTTCTAAGCAGAAGGCTAGCTAAGTGCCAGTTGCCACAACATGAAACACAATAGTTTAGCTGTAAACATTACAGATCATACACTTTGGAAACGAGCCTCCCCGCTGCCCCTCGCACCTCTGGGCACTTTGCCTGATTGCTGATAGTCAGCAGATGACTGGGTGCTTCAATCACTCTGTCCTATTTTAGCCTCTTCGTGGCAAAGCTGACGGGAATGCAAGAAGCACCTCCAGATAGCAGCTCTCTGCATCGTGTCAGATAGCATTTCAGTGCCACGCTGCTTCGAGAAAGGGGCAGAGCTGCCATGCCCTCCTCCCACAGGCTTAGCTGAGCCCTCATTACCACGCAACATGGGGGTAGCAAGAAGAAGCAAAGCTGCCAGGAAAAACTCACCAGGCACATAACTCTGTTTATGGGAATCATTCCAGGTCTGATGTTGCCACTGGGCTTCAGGGCATTCTGCACATACGTGGGGATGAGGAAAGACTCACTGTACCAGATCTCAAACTCTGCAAAGCAAAGTGGGTTGCGATAAACAGGGCTGTAGTGAGCAGAGACAAGGGTGGATTTCTTCCAGCTCCCTGCCCGTGGGCCAGGCAGGACCTCAGTGCTCCAATCTCCTAGGTTTCAACCTATGAGAACAACTCGTTAATAAAGACAGGGCACTGTCAGCTGGCAAAGGCTGCTGCTCGTGAGGACCTGATGGCCCTGGGAACAGTGTGAGAGAGGCAGGCCACCAGGTGGCACTGGTCCTGCACAAGCCGCTTGGGAGCAGGGAGCCGGCAATTTGGAGTGGTCAGGACATTTGAGGGTCGGATTTCAAAAGCAAATGCTAAGGAAGCACAGCCGAATTCCATCCCATAATAGCCAGTGATAACACACAACAGGTGCTGCCATGCAGTGGGCATGTTGTCTTTATAACGCTGGGCATTTCCCAGCAAGCAGCTGCACTCTGCTCTGATCCCTTGGCACGTTTCCCCACTTCAGGAGCAGCTCCTCACAGGCAGCATCCCCCAGTACGACCCACTGCTCTATGACACAGGAGTCAGGAGTAATTAGCAATATTAAACACAGACCCTGCAGTGCAGACACTGTGGACATGATGCAACACCGCTGACTTTTCACCCTGGTTTCAGCTCTGAGCTGACCTCTTCGATCTGGGATGACACAGATATTTGTCTGAGTGGGTCTGTGCCTGAGCATTTAAACAGCAATCATCTGGAGCACCCCAAAAATACCAAACCCAGGTCCAACAGAAACCAGTGGCAAACTTACTGTGCAATCATTATTCGACCCTGTGTACCTCCCAGAACAAGCCACGCAATTCTTTCAACGTGGGATTCCCTGATGGATACAAGTTGTGCTCTGGCAAGTTTGTAGGAAATGAAGTGTTGCTATGTCCACAGCATCCAAATGTTTGGGACGCTGGCATTTGTGCACCTACTGTTCTCCATCACAAGCACAAACCCGGGCACACAACAGGACCACCCTCTTGGTCCTGCAGACTTAAACTGAGTGCAGTGGAGCACACCACCAATTCCCAGATCATGCAAAGCAGAGGTGTGACTCATCAGCACGAGGGCTGTGCTCTCGTGTGAAGAACAGGCTAAAAGGACTGAGCTCTGCTTCCTACTGCAGTGCTGAAATCTGAGTAATGCTCATCTCCCACGGGTACAGAGGAGACAGCTGCAGCTCAGAGCCAAAGGCAGGTGTTGTTCCTTAGCCACCATCTATATTAAAAGAAATCAAAGGTGAGAACCAGGGCCATCAGTGAGAGTGTTATTATTGACTCTTACCCCACAGGAATGCATCTGGTGGCACGACCAGGGAGCAGTGTGTCATTATCTGTGAGAGAGAATCTACAGAAATCCAATGGTATGGCAAAAAATAATAATAATTAAAAAAAATATATAAAAAGATAAAACATAATTATCATCAACAAAATACAAATCAGGAAGGCAATGAGAAAAACCACAACAGAGAATGACAGGGGCTTGTTGTATATGCAACAAGTCATCATCGTCGTCGTCATAGAATGGCCTGGGTTGAAAAGGACCACAATGATCATCTAGTTTCAACCCTCTGCTGTGTGCAGGGTGAAGTGCTGAGATGCTTTTGAGCACTCCACTCTACTGAATGCTGCTCAGAAGCTGCCCTGGTGTGCCAGTACCTGAGATGAGTTTGTTCCTGCACCGGTCCACCAGGTGCTGGCAGTACTGGATTTCTGCCTTCAGGTCCTGCAGTTCAGCATAGCTACATCTGTACTCTTCCTTCAGGTCCTTTAACTTCATGATGAGTAAAAACTCCTTCTCATCAATGATGAGGCGTCCTTTCTCATCAACATACTCTCCTGGAGGGTGAGAAAAGGAAATTAAGGTTTCTTGTGAGGGTGGAGAGGGACGAAGCACAGTCATTATGCTTCGAACCACACGGTAGTTACCCGGTTATACTGAGGTTAACCACACAGCTGATATTTCCTTAGACACGCTTTCTACAAAGACAACACTGCACTGGTGTGGGGCAGAAATCATATCTGAACTCCTGAACCCACTCAGCCATCAGTCCCTGTGAGATGCAGGTGAGGAGCACGGAGTGGACCCGGCAGCCTGCTGGGAGCTCTCACGTAGGGCTGTGGGGGCTCTTACAACAAAGACTGTCCCCCAAAACCCTCAAACCCCTCCTCATGGCTCCTGCGGTGTCCCCTTTGGGGACAAAGGGCTGATCAGCTCTTTGGACACCATTAAGCCAAAGCTGCTTCCCTCAAATAAACATCTTTAGTTCTTATTCTTGCAGTTTCCAGACCCCACGAGTTGGTGGATGTCCTCATAAAGAGCAAAGGCTCCAAAAAAGTAATGAGTCTGTGAAAAGAGAAACGCTCACTCTGATATAGCTTCAAGCTGACACTGCTCATCGTTTAGCCAAAAGGGCTCTGTGTTGTGCAGGGTCAGACCCTATGGGAAGAGACCACTCACAAAGCACAGACAGAAGAGCTGTTTTGCAGGAAGGGAAATGGAAGCCAGCTGTGCATTAGGAAGCCTAATGCAGGGGCCATGGCTCACTGTTCAGGGCCTTCTTGCTACTGACCATTCCCTTTCTCTTTCATTCCCTCCCTGCTGCACAAAAATCTGACAAGCTTTCTAGGCATATTCTACCTAACAAACATCTCAACACAGCAAAGTATCAAGGAACCTACCCCCATTTTTTCCTCTAGCACCTTGCAATCTGGGATTTTGAGTTCCATAAGCCAGACACTAATCAAGATGAACTCAGACTGTAGGGCACTGGCACTGCTGCTCAGATAAACTGTGGATGTCCCATCCCTGGAGGTGCTCAAGGCCACATTGGCTGGGGCCCTGAGCAGCCTAAGCTGGTAGATGCAACCAGCCCATGGCAACAAGGTGGAACTAGATGAGCTTTAAGGTCTCTTCCAACCCAATTGTTTTATGATTATATGAGATGCAATAAATCTCCACCACGGTAAGGCCAAGCCCACTCCCCATGACTCAGGGAGGGAAGATTTAGGTTGGATGTCAGGGGAAAGTTCTTTACAAAGTGAGTGGTGAGGTGCTGGGACAGGCAGCCCAAAGAGGCTGTGGATGCCCCGTCCCTTGAGCTGTTAAAGCCAGACTGGATGGGGCCCTGGGCAGCCTGGTCTGGTATTAAATGAGGAGGTTGGTGGCCCTGCATGCAGCAGGGCGGTACGAGATTCATGATCCTTGAGGTCCCTTCCAACCCTGGCCATTCTGTGGCATGTTTCTGTGACTTCTGCACTGTATTGACCTGCATTTGTCAGCATCAAAGCACAGAGTGAGGAGTGCTGAGGACTCCAATGCAGGAGGAATCAGGTGGCAAGCCACAAGGTCAGCTGCACAGCTAAGGCATAAAGGATGGCGAGCAGCAGCGGGGTGTTGTGGTCCCACCACTGAAACTGCTCTGAAACCAGCAGCTCCCTCTCCTGCCAGGTTCTTACTGGCCATTCTGCATGCACTGACTTACCCTGCTGCGACCGCTCCTGCCTCTGAGCCTCCAGAGCCTTTTTGATGTCCTCCATTTCCTGTTTGATGATGTTGATCCTCCGGGCAACCGTACTGCTTCTCTTCCTCCTGGCGAGGAGGATGCTTTTGTTCTCTTTAAAGATCCTGTTGATCTCACTTCCACACTCCTCCTTAAATTGCTCAAATGCCACTGCCCTGGATGGAGGGGAGCTGCAACAGAATTCAAAGAAGACACACAGAGCTGTGGGGAGCTCAGTCTGTTCTGCCCTGCAGTTAGACCATGGGAGTGGCCATCACTGAGGTTTGTGGATGGTACTTCAATGGGACCTTTGAGGACCCCACTGTGCCAGCTGCATATGGTACCATCCTGTGCCATTCCTGTCCCCCCTACATAACTCCCTCAAGAGTTATTTCCATGGAAATCACATTCCTCAGATGTCTCAGAATTTATTCTTTCCTGGAAAGAGGATTTCTAATGGTTTGAATTTTCAGAAAAACAACTAATCCCGTTCCTCCCTATTGTTGAACAGAAATGCTTTTGTTCTTTTCTTGCTGGATTCACAGCACAGCCTGGCTACGTCTGCCAAGCAAAGCCCTGAGCTGCATACAGTTGGCTGCTCTACACCGCTGCCTCCCATGGCCTTTAAGCTCAGCCTGTTTTGAAAGACTGAATTCAAAGTGGCATTTGTCAGTCCTGGCTTCTCTCTGAAATAGCTTTGAGGCAGATGTGCCCCCACAAAGGGCACCTTTTACTTCAACACAAAGCACACAGCAAAAGGAGAGCGTCTCACGAGACCCTTGGCACTGCAGGAGGAACACCATGCTCCAACATGCTGCTGCTCTGTGCTGCAGTGGCGTGGGTCTGGTAGCAGAAAGGAACTTAAAGTCTTCATGTCCCTCAGTCCAGCCTGGTCAAAGCAAAACCATCCACTGCTTTTCACGGGTTGATCTCCTAAGGGCATTTTCAGGCATTTCAGAGGCTGCATGAGACTGCTTTCCTGCCAAACTGCTGGCAGAGCACCGCACAACGGCCACTGGGCAGACTATACAGCTTTGGCAGCTCAGCTCCAGAGCTGAGCCATTCAACTTGGGGTTGTGCCATATGCAGCTGGAGCAGCAGCCTTCCCTGTCAGCCACGGTTTACAGAAGAATACTAAAATACATGCAGAGGGCATGGAAGAACACAATAGAATCACAGAATATCCTGGGTTGAAAAGGACCACAATGCTCATCTAGTTTCAACTCCCCTGCTGTGTGCAGGTCGCCAACCAGCAGCCCAGGCTGCCCAGAGCCACATCCAGCCTGGCCTTGAATGCCTGCAGGGATGGGGCATCCACAGCCTCCTTGGGCAACCTGTTCCAATAACAAATTAAGGTGCTTCAGGAGCAAACTCTCCTGGGACAGCTTCACCCTGAGATGCTCTCCCCAGCTTGCAGGAACAAGAAAAAAGCAGTCATCTTCCACAAGGACAATGGAGATACTCCTATTAATTCAAAGCTGCACTGCTTGCTGGGAGCTCTTGGCAACAGCAGATGGAGATGGGAAAAGTAGTGTGCAGGCTGGGTTGTGTGGGGTCCTGGCTGAGCTCCTGGGAGCTGAACAGCTGCATGCACATCCTCACAGAAAGCATCTTTGGTCTCTGTACCCTGTGCATATTTTACCTCGTCAACACCATCAAGAAAGAAATGCAAACCAGTGCTGTATTTCTGTTGTTGTGCAAGCAGATGATGAGCACACTGTTGTGTTTCTGGCAGTTCTCCACAATTCCGCCCTGCCACGGAACTTCCTGCCATGACCTCATGCAGATATTGCCCTCTTTTCATGAGTGTCTGGAGTTTGGTGGCTGGTCATGAGGTCTCTCTGCACTCTGACCAAGAGGTGACAAGTACTGTGATTTTACATGGGACCAACTGGAAATGTAATGAAATGGCAGAAGGTTAAAGCTGCAGGCGTGTTCCAGAATACCCAGAGAAAGGGGGAAAAAAAAAAAACATGCCAGCATTTAAGTCAGGAACTGACTCTTGGTCAGTAAAGACCTCACACTCAACACTCAACACACTCAACTGTGCAGCACAGAGCTCAAAGCAGATGGAGAAGATGACAGGCACCAGCATACTTTGGTGCACTGCTACGTGACTGTGTACTTCTGCATCCAAGCAGTGAAGATCTCTGATTCTCCCATTTACTTTGAAGCAGGTAGCTGTACTAGGGAGACACAGAGCCACCACCCTGGTGTAAACCATCCTCTGGCAGACAGGCTAAGCACCCTTTAAGGAGAGGCTTACCTGGGCCGCTGGGAAATCTCCTCAGAGACTGGCTTTGAGGGCTGTGCATCATTTTTTGCTGTATCCTCATTCTTTGCTTTCTCTTTCACATCCAAATTCTTGGTGGGAATGATTACCTGACTTTTTGATGGTAAGTGAGCAGCCAGGTCTCTCCCAGAAAAGAAGCTTTTAGTTCCTTCCTTCCTGATAGAGGGGAAAAAGATGAACCAGATTAATTTCTTTGTAAGAGGGCACTGGAACCAAAGCATGCTGTAGGTGTTAGGTTTTCCAATTCAAAAGCTATCCTCTCTCAGCTCTCCTACATAAACACCAGCCTGGTCTGCTTGGGATAGTTGGTGTGACTTCAGAGAGACCAAGGAAGGTGTTCACCAGACCTCTCTCCATCTTCCTAGAGAAGAACTGCACAGAGAGGTCCCCCATTTCATGCAGCTACTGAAGCCTTGGTGGTTTATCTCCATGTTTTCTCAAGGATTTAAAGGAAATGTCAGGGAGGAGCCAAGCCACAGAAGCAGTTGCAGAAGTTGCCCCCTCAGGGACACCACTCCTATAAATTCTAATATCTTTCTTTCTGCTGTTCCCTCTTCCCCTTCACAACCTCCTCTCAGTTTCACTCCATACCTGCTCCTCAGTCCGTTGCCCCCTTCTCTTTCCACTTGGCAGATCTCATGCTACCCAACACTTTAAAGATAACCTTCAGGTTTAACGAGTCTCCTGATGCCCAGCCTGTTCCCTTCCTTGCTCCCTCTCTGCCTCCATCCACGTGTGACAACATGTTGTCCAAGAGAAAAATAAAAATAAGGAGAGTAGTTTGGCTGCTGAACTCACTTGAACTGCTCACTGCTTGTCCTGAATTTCTTCTTCTTCTCATCAGGTTTGGGTGAAACTGGGGTAGGTCTGGTCTCCACATCTCGTCTCTTCAACAAATGGTGATCCACATCAACTATACCCAACTGAACATGGGAAGACATAAAATATGGACCAGGAGGAATAGCTCTGCAGCTGTCTAGGCCATGATATCCAGCCCATACCCAACAGTGACTTCATATTGCTATAGAACCTAATCTGGAAATCTTTGTTCACTATGTGAACATCTAGAAAGTACAAATTAAAAGCCAAAATTATCTACAGATTCATATGCTGAATGTTTTACATTCCCAGAGGGTCTCATGTCATGGAAATAAGTTCAAGCTTTTACTATAAATCTCCCCCAAAACTTTAGACAGTTGTAGATACTGAACGATTCAGAGAGCATTCATAGTGTTTTACTGATGATATAAGCATAACACAAACAGCATTAGTAACAGTGCAATTAGTAACAGTGCAATTAGTAACAGTGCAATGGAAAAGCAGCCTCAGAAGTCTTCATTTAGTGTAAGAGAATCACAGTTTTTATACTTTCTCTCATACTGCCCCACTCATAAAACAGGAAGAGATGTTAAGTGTTAAAATCTACTTCTCTCAAGGTTTGGCTTTGTTTGTCAGTTCTAAATAAAGACTTGAATCGGCCCATTAGGGACCGTGTGTTTTTTTGTTAGGCAAATACTTAACATTTTCCCTTGGGCTTTTTCTCCCAGATATTCAGAGCATCTACAGTTAAACCACAGAACAAGTAGATGCCCTGCAGAGCAGATAATGATTGTTTTATCCCCACTACTGGGTGAAAGAAAGGCAAGGAAATAACCACTTCAGAGAGAAAGAATTTTGTGATGAAAACTATAGATCAGAGTCGACAGCTGCATTTATGGTTTCCATAGCATATGCTTATATTGCTCCTGAAATTATAAGGGTTAAAAGGGGCCTCATCAGATGCAGGTGATCTGGGCCTGGCTGACAGGCAGGTCGCCTTCTTAGATCAGTTTAGGCTTTCTCCAGTCGTGCTTTGTAAATGATTCTCTTCAAATAATGGGCCAAATGCTCAGCTGACAGGAATGCTACTTTGTTAGCGGGTGAGCACTCACCCATCACACCAGTAGTTCTGAGTTCAGATTTCAATAGGAAGTTCTCAGCTTGAGGCAATTCAAGGTTCAGAAGCAAAGAAGATAATCCCACATTGGGTTTGGGGCAGGACCTAAGCACCAGCCATTACCTTCTGAGCAGCAGCAATAGCAGCAAAGTCGTTTTTGTCTATCAGAACATACTTGCTTCGCAATCTGGTTTCCACTTCACCTTCCTGTTGTCTTTGGGGAAAAAAAAAAACAACACAACAGCAGCCCCTTACCGTTGTGTTGAAGGACTGTTTCATATGCCAAAAGCTGGAATACCTCCTGACATCACGTTTCCAAATAAAGTATATTTTACCTGTGATCTCATACCCAAGCACCCTGTCTCGATCCTTCTGCTCTTCCTCTGAGTGTTGTAACCTGTTCCCATTCTCCTTGTCCTTTCTTTTTTTAGACTGTATAGCCTATGGAAGCTTTCCATGGATACTTAAATACTTAGCAGAGCCTTTTAATAGTCTAAATTAAATGATATCACATCTCTTCAGGCATGTCACTCAAATATCAAATCTTACTCTAGCACGGAGGTTTGCAAACAGTGATTTGTTTTTGTTCACTGAAAGGATCAGGTGAAGCACTGTCCATGGGATTAATTATTATTACTGTTCAACTAATCAATTAAAATCTGCAAGTTAAAAAGAAAACAAAACCCAAAACCTGCTGCTTCAGCACAATAAAAGGAGTCTGAAGTTCAAACAACCACTTTGGTCTTTGGTCCCTGAAAAACCAGACTGCCTGGTCTGATGACATTACCACAGACAGCTGAGTTAAGGCAAGTTTCTCAAGAGCAGGCAGATTTTGTACAGCAGCATCCTGCTGTCGCTCTTACAGCAGAAAAATCTAATTAGGAGTTGGACTGGATGATCCCTACGGGTCCTTTCCAAGTTGGAATAATGACTCTGTGATCTGCTGCCTCGCCAGACCATGGTTGGTTATGGAATGGTTGGTTAGCTGCCCTAACAGCCTCATCCCTCTTTGTTCTCTGCTGTTTCATGACATGGAAACTGCTTGCCCATTTTTCCCAGCCTGCCATTTACATTCCCTCATTCGGCCCAAAAGAACATCTCTCCTTACTCACCAGTAAGACTTGCAAACAGACACTTTCACCCTTTCTCACCTCCACACCACACAGACAGAGAACACTTCCTTGGAAACAGCCACACCATTCTTATCATGCTCTTCAATATTTGCTTATGTGTGAAGCTTGTCATTCAGAGCCCTTGCACATGGCTTACTGGTAGGTCAGAGGCAACTGTCTTCTTGAGCAAAAGCCAGCAGAAATAGTCCAGAATGCTGTTATCAGTTATTCCCTATACTTCATAATTAATTTCCACCCATTAAGTGTGATATCCCAGTTGATATGGTTCCTAAACCTTACTGTGAAATACATCAATCCTGAACATCTTACCTTACAATCAGCTTGAACTGCCTAAATACCTCCTGGACTTGCCTGAAGTTCATTATCTGAGGAAAAGATGCATACAGTGAAAACACAAGTAAGCATTTCCATGCTGTGATCAGCTGCACCAATTCAAATATCTCAGCTCGTGAGGGCTCTGCTTTCCCATATGTGGGTACGAGCACTGAAGGAGAGACACCTTTATACTGTACTTGGCTGGAGGTGGATACGTTGCTTGCTCTGAGAGAGGAATCTGATAGATTGTGACCAATTCCATGGGGTGCACAGTCAGCAAGGTAACAAACTATCAACAGCAGTTTTACAAATGGCACAAAGGGCACCTGCTGACCCACCTGCAAATTATGAAGTCACTTCTCACTGCTGTCCAGGACTGTGTTAGAACTAGCATCTTACCCACAGATATCAAAGAAGGGTCATTGAGCCACACTGTCTTTGTTTTAGAGGAACACAGGCAAGTAATGGGGAGTGCAGCTGAGCAGGAATCTGCACTCAGGTCTGCCATGGTCTAAGATTCTAGACTTAAATGTGAAATGCTCTTTAGTCTGACTCTAAAAGATTCTTTAGTCCCATTAAAGACATTACTCCCTGTGTGAAACTCCTTTGTCCTCTGCCTTCCCTGCTCCATGCCCACCCACATCACACGTTGCAGCCCAGGTAAAACACACCTTCACATGAACCTTTATTCTGCTCCATTCCTGTCTGCTGGAGGGAGAACACAGAGATGTGGAGAGAAGACAATGCTCACATGAGATGAGAGGGAGTATCTCAAGCTGTTTCATTTACAATCATAGAATAGAATCGTTCAGAAAAAGGAAAAGACCTTCAAGATCAGCAAGTCCAACCATCAGCCTGACCTACCAAGTTGAGCAGCACCCCCAGGTTCTTCTCTGTCAGGCCATTTTCCTGCCACATTCCCCCCAGCCTATGACTCTGCTGGGGGTTATCATTAAGTTTCCAAAAAAGCAAGAATTCTATGAAAACAAAGAGACAGACCCTAACAAGACAAATATATATACACACGATTTTGCAGCATTTCTCAAGTTAATGACAACCTCTTCAGAGGTTTTCTTTGCTCCTGCCTTGGAATAAAATGGGATGGAAGCAGCATATAAGTCCTTTTCTACTTAAAAAGCTACTTACGTCAATTTCATCAATGGTTCCTTGTAGATATTTATGGATTTGAGATTTAATCTCTGCTACCTGGACATCAGTCAGAGGGCCATAAGTCACCAAAGAACGATTTACCTAAGACAAAAGGCAAACAACTGAGTGTCAGTGGATTACAGAGACCTCAGCAAGTGCCAGGCTGACATTGGTCTCCTCGTGTTTAATTTCTGATTGTGACTTCTTGTCAGATCATGGGGCATGGAAGCATGCTGAAAGCAGTGCATTCCCTTTCACACTTTAACCAAACAAGAAGGTGGCTTCACAAGTCTTAAAAAAAAATCTACACTGCATAACAAATGAAGCCACAGCACAGTCTCAGCACAGAGCTTTGACTAAACCCCATCAGATTATGCTGAAGGCAGAAAGAAGAATACAGTCACGTTGGGTAGTGAATGACTGATTCCACAGCAAAACAATGATCACCACAAAGCCCTGATTAGGACCATCCATGGTGGTGCAGCCTGTTCCTCACCAAGCTGTCATGCATGGCCAGCTCCTGCTTCAGAAGACTGATTTCCTTCTCCAAAGTCTTCACTGTTCCCTAGAAGGAAAACAGAAGGGTAAGCGAATGACCAAATGCTATTAGGGAAAAAAAAACCCAACCTGCTGAAAAGCAGCATATCCTGAACTGCTGTATAACATCACAGCTGTGTGCCAGCTCCCCCAGAGTTGGCTGTCAGGTTTGCATCAGTGAAATAGTGAGTCTGAAAAACACTTTGCCTTTGATTGGCTTCCAACAGGACAGCTTCTGTTGTGTCCTGGGTGGACTGCCTGCAGAGCCAGCCCAAGCCATCTAGAAAAAGGCTACCTGCTTATTACCTTGCTGCTTTCCTGCTCTGGTGCTGTAGGGGTTCTCAGGTTCAGGACACAAATACTGTCTTGAAAGCAAAGAAATATGCAGTGCTCCACCATTACTGAACTCTGTAGGAGTTCCAACATTAACTTTAATAGAGGCAGGAGTTTAAAATAATCTATTTTTTTTCTGATATACCTGAATGTAGTCAGTCTCAGGCTGGCTGATGAGTGGAATTTCATTAAACTACCAAATCTCTCTCAGGTTCTTAAGGTAATTATGCTAAATATTAATGAAATGAGAAAATATAACTCCTTTCATTGCCTTTCTCTACATACCTCTGAGTCGTATGTCACATTAACGACTGGCTCTGTTGTGATCCATTTCATTCTGGTAGCAAAACGAAGAGAAGACAACTGAAAAACACATTTTTTAAGTAACTGAAAGATATATTGGTGAGGACACGATGTTCATAATCTGTTATTATTCAACTGTATCAAATCCCAGTCCATAGCAAAGTAAAATGTATGTAACTCCATCCAGCATCACAGAGTTTGGGATCCCAGAAACGTATCTTCCAGTGCTTGTTGGCTGCTGTGTGATGAGCCAGCTTCAGCTGATGCTTTGTCTCTTCTGTTTTGTGTGTGGACAGTTCTTTGTGTAACAGACTTATCCCCCATCTCACTTCTCATTCAAATAGCACATCCTAATATCCCTGAGACATACATCAGAGCCTTTCAGGCTTAATTCCTGCAGTTGTTGTATCTTGCAAGCTGCAGCCAGAAAGTCTTCCCATTTCCTGGGTAATTTTCCTTGTTTCTAGATGCTACCACAGCACAAATAGGAGATGAACAGCACTCTGCCTTGATCACAGCCCCATAGCAGGTGACTGTGTTTCCCTTTTTTGCTCTTTAAAAGGCTCTTGGCAAAGAGAAAGATGATTCCCTTCTCTGTGTCACAGATGTGGTTAGGATGATCCATTTCACACAGTGAGGCTTCTGCCAATTTTATTCTTTCACAGCCTTACTGCTAGGATGCTACTCCTGGTTCCAGTATCCCAAGAACCAACTGAAAGCCAGCTCAGTTCTGACATGAACTGGTGCCATTCCACTGACTCTGTGACGTTACGTACCTTTCAAAACACATTTGCAGAGCTGAACCAACAACAATAATTAATACCATCCAGAGTGCTTGGATTTTTGCTGTTAGGACCTGCCATCATTCAGGCTGCTTTGCACAGTTTGCATCACAAAGCAGATTGACAAGAGCAATCTGTTCTCTGAGCCATTGAGATAAGAGGAGCTATCCAAGTTTTCTGATGGATGAGACAGGATGTTTCCCTGGGACTCCTGCCACAGCCCTCCAGAAGATACTCTTTAACTTATGGCCAACACAATTGCAACAGCAGTGTGAAAAAGACTTCAATTCTGCGGAAATAAGCTCTACTTACAGTCTCCTCTACATGCAGAGCTTCCCCACAGATATTGGCCACTAGGACAGTATTGCATTTTCCCCCTGAAACAATAGATTAAAAAAAAAAAGAAGACAGTAAAGAATTTAATTTTGTTGCTGTTTCCTTTTGTACAGAAAATAATACATCATGTGCTGATAGAGAATAGAAAATAAAAGAAGCAACAAGGACCACAGCTAGTTTGTAAGTGCCCCTCTAAAGTCCCAGGTACAGAATGACTTAGAAATGAAGGTGAAACGTGTTTTTTACCTCTTGATTGTGCAGTAAGGAAATGAGAATACAAATTGTAAAGGCTTGAAACTGGATAAATCAGAGCAGAGGATTTTAAAAACCCTTGGCTAGTACAGGATAATCTGACAGGACATTGCCACTGCCTCCTGTAAGAGCAGTGCAAGACTTCCCAGAATCATAGAATCACTTCTGCTTGGAATACCTCACACATCCCTCTGAGTTTATGTGTTTATGTGTAAGAGTCTTCAGCGCTGACAGGCTCACCGAAACACTATTTTCTATGCATTCTACACGGGGTTGGTGCAAGCCACAGCTCTTACCTAAGGCGTCCTTGAGAACGTGGGTAAGCTTGCTCTGCCGGAAGGGGATGTGCTCCCTCTTCGGGTCAGCCAGGGCAATGATGATTTGCTCAAGGAATGACAGAGACTTGTTGATGTACGCGGCTTCCTTCAGCACCCGCCCTTCAGACTGCAAGGGAAAGCAAAAAGCAAAGCTTCCACGATAGATGTTTCTGTTTGAACTGCAGAACGGGATGGCGATCTCATTCAGACCAACCCAGTTTGTGATGTAGAGCTCCTTTCAGTTTGAAAACATAAGTCTGCAGAGACTTCATTACAAGTCTACCAGATCTGCTAGCTTCCTTCACAGTGGGGGAAGGCTGTACTTGTAACATGGGATTTCTCCTGTGATCGATACAGAACGTCACATGGGACCTGTGGAGGTCAGTGCTGAGCTCTAAGAAAGTCTCTGCTCTAAGAGTTTGCCTGCTGTGACCCAAGGCTGCAGATTTGCACTGCGGCTCATGGAACAAAGAGGAAAATGATGAGCTCCTTATCAGGGCTGATGGCTGTGGCCCTTCCCTGTGTGGAGAAATGATAAAAAGCAGGTAAACTAACAGAGCCTGGGTTACAGGCTGAGCCCTGTTGTGGAAAGCCCTGCAATTTCACCTCCAATTTGTTGATGACTGGCCTGCCCACCCCTGGACTGAAACATTTCTTCCACTACTTACTCCAGTCTTGCTCAGTCTCTCGGATCCTGCCAAGTCTATTAAGTTGATCTTAGAATTAATGCATCTGATATCTGAGAGAACTCTGACACGAGTCTGAAGGGGAAAAGAAAATAAAGTGCACTTAATAGCAGGCAAAACTGACACACAGCAAAAGCCAGACACGTAAAGATCCTCAACCATTGGAGTCCCTAGAAAAAGCTGCTGGAGCTCTTACCTCAATATAGATAGTAAAGATGCAATGAGATCTGGAGGAATTTTTATTCAGCGAGTGTTCTGCTATCACTCTGTTGGTCTCACCCTGCAAATGAAGGCAGAATTGAAGATGGTGTTTTCAAGCTTCTGCACCAGTGGAATAAAGGGAAATTAGAAATAGGAATTTGAAATAAGAATAGTGATGGTTCAGCCTTTGTTCTGCAGACTGAGATTCAGTTGGTCAGAGCAGCACGTGGTATTTGCTTCACTTTCTTATTCAAAGGCTTCTGAAAGCATTTCTGCAACATTGCTAAGGGTCAGTTCACTGTAACTGTGCCTTTTACCAGAAACCACATTGTCTGTATTTCCACTTTTATGGCTTAGCTCACAGCTGTGGCTTTGTAAAGAACAGTCGGTAAGCCTTGTGCAGACTCAACACCTCCCTAGCTGTTTCAGTTTCTTGATGAGAACCAAAGAGCTTCCCAGGCTTTAAATGTCACAGAAAACCACATATATGCTAGCCACAGGTTTGTATGATGCTTACAGAAATAAAAAACAAAACAACACTGAAAATTATGTTGCAACTGCTTGATAGGACTGCTAGTCTACCTGGTGAGGGCCAGAAGTGACTGGCACTGCACTAGAGTCTAGATTCAGGAGCAAGAACTAATGTGAAAACCTCTACACAAATGCATGAAAGTTAAGCTGCATTACCATCTTCCCTCTTCTCTTTAGAAGGAAAACAGAAGCTGTTGTGAATCACAGGGCCTAGCTTAGGGCACTGTGCTTCCTTTAATGAAAAGGCAAGCCAAAGATTTTAAGGACACCAGATGGCTCCTGGTAAGAACACAATTCCTGCAAACAGAACTAATGATTTACTCATGTTTTCCTTAGGAAATAAAGCGCTCCCATGGAAAGAAGGATGCAGCCACGAGTTAAGCAAACCTCCTTCACAAATATAACCCACGGTGTGAACATCCCTGCTGTAAAATCTTATGGGTGGACCTGTGCTGTGACCATCCCAAAAGTGGCTCTGGAAAGGCTCTTTTCTTGAAGCACTGTCCTAGCACATAGCTAGGCCAGACAGGTGTGTTGTTTTTCAGGAAGAAATTCCAGTGCAGGTCAGCTGGTGGATCTGAAGGGATCCCAAATATTCCTTCATGTTGAGGCACTCACTGACATCTTTGTTGATGATCAGGGAAGTTTCAGTTTGCTGCTATGTCAGACAAGTCTGGTGACATGAAGGCAGTCTCTGGCTACTTGAACCATTCTGGTGCAGCCTGAAACCTCCAAAGCTACTTTTCATGGCCTCACCTCTAACATATTTCCTCCAGCACTCAACTTACCCTGGAATACACTAAAAACCAGGGTTTCTCTATAGAAATCTTTCAGAATCTCTGCACAAGGGACATTTTCCTTGCAAGAACGTGGACTACAAAGCATTACCAGTCCTTCTACCCCTTGTAAGAGAACAGAAAGGGCTCAACCTTTGCCCTGTCCCTGGAGGTGTGCAAGGCCAGGTTGGATGGGGCCCTGGGCAGCCTGGTCTGGTATTAAATGGGGAGGTTGGTGGCCTTACCTGTGACAGGAGGGTTGGAGATTCATGATCCTTGAGGTCCCTTCCAACCCTGGCCATTCTGTGACTCTGTGTGATTCTGTGAACCTCCCTCCAGCAGTCCTGACCACCCACCCCCTGCATCACTGACTTCCCTCAGCTAAGCCAAGCAATACAACCAACAGATGAGGCCTAATATTGGTTGCTCCTTGCCTCAAAAAGGAGATTGAGAGCATCCTCCTCGTCGCTAACAGAATGTATAGATAAGCCTTTCACATAAACACCCTGTGGGCAATCCACTACAGCCATCTGCACGTCACTGGCCCCACTGCTTGTCGTGGTGGACAGAAGGTCACACAGTGTCTCGTTGTAGATTTCCAAGTAGGATATCCTGACAGTGATGAATGAATCAACAGAACACGCGATTGCTTTGAAGACCTGTACAAGGATGAAGAAGTAGTCAGTGGCAGGGCTAGCTCACAAACAGAGCTACCAGCTATTTATGGCTTTACAGAGAAGCTATTTATGGCTTTATGAACAGCTGGAAGTTCATCTTTGTGTGCAGAGCTAATTCAGAACTGTGGTTGCCTGAGGGCTGACAGGGTAAGGCAACATTTTTAGTTGACTTTAGTTTAGTTTCTCAGAACAATGATCTTGAAAACAACTCTTCTGAAGACCTTCTCACATTTGGGAAGCAACCCATTGTGTGAACTAGAAGAATCAAACAGGAACAACCTCTGTGAATGACAATACAGCATAACTGCTTGATTCCTCCCATTTTTGTTTCAGGCTGTATCCTTAACACCCCCACATTGGTTTATCACTCCATCCTGCTCTGCAATATCACTGTTATCAGTGCATAAGGTCACAGCACAGTAAAACGAAGGTACAAAGTGTTTTACAGGATCCTTTCTCTCCTTAATGATCATCGCTGAGATAAAACAAAGCAAAAAGGAGTTGGTGGAGATCAGATGAAACGTTTTCACCGTGTTAAAGCACTTTTATGAGTATCAGCAATAGCTGATATGAGTGAGTTGCTATCATTTCTTTCAGTCTCTTTCCCCATGCAGATACTCTGTACCTGCTGCACAGCTCGGGGTATGATGCCTCGATGCTTGTACTCTGCAGTTGCTCCAGTCATTGTGTAAGTTTTACCAGCCCCTGTTTGCCCATAGCACATTATTGTACCTAGAAAAGATTCAAAGCAAAAGAATAAACTCAGGAGGGAATCTCTGCATTTCTCAACCACCACACCAAATAACAAAAAGAGCTGCAGATTACCATTATAGCCAGTTAAAGCTTCAGACACCAATTTCTTAGCTACAGTCTCATACGTCAGTTCCTGGGAGGTATTGTGAAGGACACCATCCAGTCTGAAGGACCAGTCGGTCTGTTTGTTATTCACAACTCCCTTCTTGGCATCTTTTTTGATGTATATATCTATGCTCTGAAACCCAAAAAAGGAATTAAAGGTGACTTCAATAGCCAGGAAAAGATTCAGGAGATATCATCCAAAAAATATCCACTCATTGAAGAGCTGAAAGTGAGCAGAAAATGGAGCACAAATGATGTGTTTTTACTGACCCTTGTGGCCATACTCTAGTAATAGATGTTCTGAAAAAAAAAGGAAACATGGCTAGGCTCATCTTTCAGTGATGTGTCTGGATTGGGGTACCAGGGAAATGATTAGTTGAGCAAACAGAGGTCTGTATTAACAAGGAAGGTCAAGTCAGGAACTTGCATTTGGGGACCAGAAACAGACTGCACCATAGGGAAACCCCTTAGGATGAAATGGTGGTTACCACAGGGCACTCCTCAAGGATCAGTCACAGCCCTCTGCAGGATTTCCATTAGTGACTGCATCACAGGAGGCACGTAAACCACTGCCACGTTTGCAGATCCAAACTCAGGAGGTCATCAGCCAAAAAAATTCTGTATGACTTCATGGAACGGAAGAATTTCTTTGAGAAACATTGGAATCAAATTTCAAGCAGTTTGCACTTGCAATCCGTTTCTATCTACCTTGTTGTCTGGCCCAAACTTGATCACATCTTGAGCAAAATGAGCTGTTGGCTTGACTCGCACAAAGGCACGGACTTTCTTTTCAGCTGCATGCATTCTGAACAGAGGAGAAGAAAAAAGAATAATCAAAAAGTGTTGCTTTCCCTAAAATGTATTATTGGTTACCAAAAGAGGAGTGATAGAGTAGTAGAGCTCTAGAATGAAGTCTTGATGAATGTTCAGCCGCAGTTTCTATCCTTCATGAGGAGCAACTGTGGGCAAACGACTGCAGGAAATTACTTCCAGCATTGTTCTGCTTGGAGAACTGGGCACAAATTCCTCTTGTGCATCAGTCCTATTAACATCCAGCAACTCAAGCTTGTCCTCCCCTTAGCCCTGCAGAGCAAAATCACTGCAGGAACACAAGATGGAATCTCTTAGCTCCTAGCGAGCACCTGATCTTCAGGTTTCCAGAAGAGAAGCACACGTCTGACAACTCATGGCAAAAATCCTGTGCATAGAATCATGAAGGTTGGAAAAGACCACTAAGATCACCAAGTCCAAGCCCAGCCCATCACCAATAATGCCCTCAGTGCCACATCTCCAAGGTTGAACACCTCCAGGGATGGTGACCCCACTACCTCCCTGGGCAGCTGTGCCACTGCCTGACCAACAGCTGTAGCATTGCATGGGGTTGATGCGACCAACATGAACCAGAGAGAGAGAAAACAGATTCAGAACGAGGGGAATTTTCCTCACTGCAACAATGCAGTGCCCATTGTTCAGCATTTGGAGAAAGCCATTACTCCTGGAAATATTTACTTTCATTGGAAGATGGGACGGAATCAGCCCAACGCCTCTCTGGCCTACTGTTAGCCAACAGAGTAGAAACACAATATCCTGCAGCTCATTAGGAATAACCAGTCTGATTTTTAATTGGCTTTTGCCTGCAGAGGAACTTTTATTGAAGCACTGTGAAGCAAACTACATATTTGTTGGTCAGCTAGCTGTGTCTATGGCTGCTTCACCACTCTAAACTCCCTCCCCCTTTGAACGATAAATACTCAAAGGAGAAGGGCAGCCAGAAGGTCAACAGCTCTGTTTCACAGGTGGTGTCCCCAGGGGTTCATCTTGGGATTGGTCATCTTCAGCATCATTATCAATGACATAAATGATGGGATCGAGTGCACCCTCAGCAAGTTTGCAGGCAATACCAAGCTGAGTGGTGCAGTTGAGGCAAGAAGAAAGGAGGGATGCCATCCAGAGGGACCTGCACAGCCTTGAGAAGTGGATGTATATCAACTTCACGAGGTTCAACAAGTGCAAGGTGTTGGGTCAGAGCAATCCCAGCTGTGAGTACAGACTGGGAGAAGAACTTCCTGAGAGCAGCCCTGTGGAGAAGGACTTGGGGTCCTTACGGATGCAAAGCTGCACGCGAGCCAGCAGCCTGAGCCTGCAGCCCGGGAGGCCGACAGCAACCTGGGCTGCATCAGCAGAGGGGCGGCAGCGGGGACAGGGAGGGGACTGTATAAATATTCTGTTCTGTGATTCTGTGACTGCTTCGTGGGGCCCCGCATGGAGCGATGCTGGGGGAGGGATTGGAGCTGTGGGAGCGCGTCTAGGGGAGGGCATGGGGATGCTCACCTCTCCTATGGGGACAGGATGAGAGCTCTCCTATGGGGACAGGGGGTGTGCAGCCTAGAGGAGAAGGCTCTTGGAATCACAGAATTGCCAGGGTTGGAAGGTACCTGAAGGATCATGAATTTCAAACCCCCCTGCTGCATGCAGGGCCACCAACCTCCACACTTAATACCAGCCCAGGCTGCCCAGGGCCCCATCCAACCTGGCCTTGAACACCTCCAGGGACGGGGCATCCACAGCCTCCCTGGGCAGCTGTTCCAGCACCTCACCACTCTCATAGCAAAGAACTTCCCCCTGACATCCAACCAAAATCTCCCCTCTCTCAACTTCAAACCATTTCCCCTTGTCCTGCTGTTAACTACCCTTTCAAACAGTTGATTCCCCTCCTGTTTGTAGGCTCCCTGAAGGGAAGACTTCACTGTTGCCTTTTAGTACTTAAAGAGGGTTTATAAGCAGGAAGGAAACTGAGTTTTTATATGAATAGGTAGTGATAGGACACAGGAAAGGCTTTAAACTAAAAGAGGAGAGATTACATTAGATATTAGGAGGAAATTTTTAACTCAGGGGGTGATGGGGCACTGACAGGGCGATATGGCCCTGAGGAAGTGGACGAGGCCCTGAGGAGGGGGTGGCGCGGCCCTTAAGGTGGCCGGGGCAAGGAGACGATGCGGAAGTCACAGGGCCTCGAGGATGAGACGGGACCCTGAGGAGGGGGTGACAGAGCTGTGAGCAGGACACGGCCTTGAGGAGCAGGGCAAGGCCCAGAGGACGAGGTGACACGGCACCTACCTGCACCCCCTCAACAAGGCCAAACCGCAGCGACGCCGCTAAGGCGGCGCGGAGCTGCGTGCACCGTTCCCATAGCAACACACACTTCCGGCCGCCGCACCGGAAGTGGCTGAGTGAGGCGGAAGCGGGAGGCGGAGCGTTTCCTCCCGCGGGGCCGAGGCCGCGCTACGGCGGCCGGGAGGGGTCAACGTGCGGGGGAGGCGAAGCGAAGCGGATCGGAGCGGAGTAGGGAAGCGCGGTGCGGCGGTCAGGACGATGCTGGAGGCGGCGGCCGCAGCCGAGCCCGAGTTGGACCCCGAGGACCTGGTACATTTCTCGGTTGGAGACCTGCCCAGCCGTGGCTACGGCGTGATGGGCGAGATCCGGAGGCAGGGCAAGCTGTGCGATGTGACCCTCAAGGTGCGGGCTTGGGGAGCTCCGGGTGGGGGCGAAGGGTTTTCGTGAGGTTGGGGGTGCGGGGTCCCTGCGTTCCTCTGGGGGGGGAGAAGGGGGAGCTGAGGGTCCCCGTTTGGGGAGGAAGAGGGGAGATGAAAGCCTCACTGCTCTCTTAAGGGAGGAGAAAGGAGGAGGTGAGGGCACCCGAAATCCCTTTGGTGAGGAGAAGGGAGAGCTGAAGGCCCCAGTTTGGGGGGAGAACCCCCATTTTGCAGGAGGAAAAGGGGGGCTGAGGGCCCCCACTCAGGTCCTTTCAGTGAAGAGAAGGAGGAGCCGAGGGCCCCATTTTGAGGGGAAAAGAGGGCAACTAAGAGCCCTCATTTTGGGGAGAGGGTGAAGGAGACGAGTCCCTTTTATGGGGAGAAAGTGGGAGCTGAGTGCTCCCCTTCAGCTATTTTGGCATTGAGGAGCGTGGGAGGAGGGTTCCCTCCTCCCCATCCCTTTTGGAATCAGGAAGGGGGGCAGCTGAGGACTCCAGTATGGGGGAAGAAGCTTGGAGGGATAAGGGGGATGCTGAGGGACTCTATTTATGGGGGAGCTGAGCGGCCTCCCCGGCTATTTCGGTGGTGAGAATTATTACAATTAGGGATATCCCTTTTCCATCCCTTTTGGAACAAGGAAGGGAGGAGCTGGGGGCCTGAATTTTAGGGGGGTGAAGAGGGGAGCTGAGGGTCCCCCCTTCAGGTGAGAAGAAGGTGGAGCTGTGGGACCTCCCATGTCTCTTTGCTGATGAAGATGAGGGTCCCCTTCTTTAAGCAAAAGAAAGTGGGGACTCGCACTTCTCCCCCATCCCCCAGTACTCTTTGGTGGGAAGAAGGAGAACCCCCATTTTGGGGATGAGAGGCAGCTGCAGGCCTCCTCCAGCTGTTTTGGTGTTGAGCGTATGGAAGCAACGATCCCCATTCCCCATTATTTTTGGAACCAGGAGGTTCCAAAGTAGGTTCCAAGTAGGTGAGAGCCAGGATAGGATAAGAGGTGATGGCATCAAGATGGATTTGAGATGGTCAGGTTGGATATTAGGAAGCGCTTCTGAGAAAGAGTGGTTGGGCACTGGCACAGACTGCCCAGGGAAGTGGTGGTGTCACTGTCCCTGGAGGTGTTCCAGAACAGTGGAGATGTGGCACTGAAGGACATCGTCAGTGGGCATGGTGGAGTGGATCTCAGTGGCCTTTTCCAACCTTCCTGACTCTATCATTCTCTGCAGCAGCATGGTGAGGCTATGGCTGCCCCAGAGCAGGTTTCTGTCACTCAGTTGTTCTGCTTTGCTTCATCCAGAGGTGGACAAGAAACAGTGTCATGGTCCTGGAGTATCTCAGATAACACCTCAGTGTTGTTCTGCAAAAGTCACTGGGAATAGTTTTCATATCAGTAGGTTTACCATCTCAGAAGTACTTCTTTTGGTTTGTCTTATCTTTATGTCTTCCCTTGCAGAGTGGGAAATGTAAAGCAAAATTAAAATCTGGCTTAAAGAGATCTCCAGTGCAGCTGTCAGGATGCTTGTTGTTGCTGTGCTGGGCAGCTTGATGGCTGAGGGCACAGTGTTGGCCCCCACTCCTTTTTCATATTACGTTTTCTCACATCAACTGTCGTTGTCTGGGCAGGGTGTGAAGCCTTTCATTTCTGCAAAAGCTTAAAATGTATTTAACAGCATGCCTCTGTCTTCCTCAAAACGAGTCCTAATTTTTTCCACCACCAGGATAATTTGTAATTACACCCAGGAGACATCCCAACACCACACGATGAGTTTGACAGAGGGCTGGCGGGGCGTTCCCACATTGGTTTGAATACCAGTCCAGCTTTCTTTGTACACCATGCCCTCAGAATCCTCCATTAGTAGGATGGCTCAGGCTGTTCTGAGCCATCATGTCAGAATTTTCTGCCTCTCTCTCTCTCTCTTTCAATCAGATTGCTCAGCCCTGGCCAGTGCGTCCTGTAGCAATTGAATTAGTGCTGCTGCTGTATGAGAGCCAAGCCATCACTCAGTACAAGGTGTCTCCTCCAGCTTGCTCAGCACGCACTGCTGCGTGTTGGGAGGGTAATTATTCTTAGCTGAACTTGGGAAGTGTCTTAGAATCAGTTTGCTGGGTGCAGCTGACGTAAAAGCTGCTTTGCCTTGACCTTGCTCAGGAACGCATTCTGCATCAGATGAGGAAGCTGAATCCTGCATAGGAGCCTGCAAAGGGAATCGTCTGCCAGGGGCAGAGTACTGAACCCAAATAGGGATAGGATGCAGCAGCGTTTCAGGTCGGTACCTGGAAGAGCCTGCAGTGGATCCCAGTGTACATTGCAGCGCTGCAGTGGGTCTGTTGCCTTATTTTCACTCTGCTTCTTCTAAACCATCAGCTTAAGAAAGAAAAACACCTGCCCAGCACTGCTGTGGGCCAGCAACTGGTTTGGGATGTGACTGGCATCCCAGCTCGCAGCTGAAACAGGAACCAGCAGTGCTTTTGTGGCATGGCTCTGTTTTTTGGTGGCCTCTTTCCTGCTCTCAGTGTGGGCTCAACCGTTCTCAGCAAGAGAAGTGTTTGCTGTACAAATGGGCTTCACGTTATCAGGAATCATTGGTGCTCCTGCTTGTTCGTTGGAATCATTTCCCCTTGTAAAGCCAGATGAGCGTTTGTTCATCCAGATGGAGGTGTGGAATTGGGTCTCCTTTCTCAGAAACTACACTGCCACTGTTTGTGCTGCTCTATAGCAGCCTCAGCATCAGGCAGTGTGGTTTAGGCGTGATTATGAAGAAGTGCTGATGTGCCTGGCTTTGTCAGATCTCTGATTACTCCAGCTCAGCCTTGGGAAATCTGCTCCTGGTTGCCCATGTGAAAGCAAAGCATCACTGGGCAATGGCTGAGCCACGTGTCTTCCTCAAGGCTTAGGGAGTGTGCACCACCCAGAGCCAAAGCTCCTACCCCTTGTGGATGGCTGAGACTGGAGAAGCCTTTCTCAGTAGCTGCAAGTCAGCTCCTTCTACAGATGCTCCGTGCAAGCATCTGCCCTTTCAGTCTCCCTTTGGCAGCACCCTGAAAGCAGCTTAAGTGTTTACATAAAGGATAATTTTAGGATGATTTGGAAGAAACAAACGTGAATAAACGGAGGGAGAAAACAGAGGCACACCTTATGCTGTGGTCACTGTTAATTTTCCTTTGGTGAAAGCAGGACTTTGCTTACTAAGGCCAAATTTCTGCTATTGCTCCATTCTTTTGGGATCCAGGTCTGGGGACTCCTGAACTCTGTCTCAGCACAGCTGTTGGCAGGTTGTGCTGGTAATACTGCTGAAAATCCTCTGCTGTGCATGTGGGATTTGTGTCTCTCCTCATCCTACGTTGCTGTTACAGCAGAGCTGATTGTGGGTGTGCTGGTGATGAAGAAGTGCCAAGCACGAAGCGCTCCTAGCACATGCAGAATGGAAGCTTCTCTCCTGCACCATCCTGGGTCCTCAGGCTTCATCACCTGGGGCTGACAACACTTGCCCACCTTTAGAGATGGGTTAAGGCTTGGCATGCCATCTCTGCCCACGGGGGCATCTCCAGGTGTCACCTGCAGAGCTGGTTGGATGTGACTGCAGTCACTTACTGTGGGTTTTTAGATGTATCTGGGGAGCTTGGATTTCTGTTCCTATCCCTTTTTTTCCCCTGGAGGTAAATACAAAGCAGTTTCTCAGGAGATCTTGGGGTTCTTTTCAGACTGTGCTGCCATTCAGGTTCTCTCTGGAGCTCTTTACACCCAAAGCATTTCACACTTAGTACCATTTTTTTTCGCAGCACAAAGCTTTGAGTGTTATTTCCACTACCAGCACTGCCATTGGTTTTATCTTATTGGGAGAAATCAATGAGCTTTCTGCTAAGCCAGCTGTTTTATCAGAGCCCTGCATTAAAGATTTGGGTTCCAGCAGGGTCCCAGAGAGCCCCTGTTGCTCTGCACACGTGTGGGAACACTGCTGGGACCACCAAGCACAACGAGCCCAGGGGCAGAGAGTAGCTCTCTAATAGGAGCTGCTCAATTTAAAACCAGATAATCTTTCATGCACGCGAGACCTTCACAGTAAGGATCTTAAGGAAATCTTGGTCTGCAGAAGTAAGGAGCTGCTTTGGATTACAGCTGGAGTCGTTTTCTCTCTTCTGTCCCCACGTCTCAGCTGCTCTGGGCTCTATTCCCTTATATGAAGACAAATATTTTTAGCACTCTGTGTAGACATTAAACCTGAAGTGTTAGCAGAAACCACGCGTTTCTGCACTGAGCTTTGTGCTTGGCTTCCTTGTGCATAGCAAGCAAGCTGATTTCACAGCGTGCTTGCACTGCTTTCATTTACTTCCCCTCACAGAAAGCCACCAGCTTAATTCCTACAGTGTCCTCCTGAGTCTGGAGTGCCAGTGCTGTGCCAGCTCAGGAAAGGAGCGTGTTTTTAAAATGATCTTTGCAGCAGAGGGCTCAGGAGACATCTCAGCTCTGCAGCGTATTGTCCCAAAAACAATAGATGCCTTTAGTACACCTACACCATTTTTCAATGGAGAAAGCTTCTTTGTGCCCTGGAACTAGTTAGGATTTCGTGGGAATGTAAGGGAGAACACGCCTTCTGTTAATCAGCTAGAGAAAGGCGATTCTGTCATATCTGTGGCTGAAGGATGCTTTGCAAGCAGCAGTTCTGTTCAACAGAACTATACACTGCCAATACATAAAGCAGTGTATTTTGCCTTAAAAGAAAGGCCCTGTTCTTTTGTAGGAGAGAGAGCGTATCATAGAATGGCAGAGTGGCTTGGGTTGGAAGGGACCTTAAAGATCAATTCCAAGCCATGTTGTGGGCTGGTTGCCTCACACCACCTCAGGCTGCTCAGGGCCCCATCCAGCCAGATCCTGAGCACCTGCAGGGATGGAGCACCCACAGCTCTCTGGGCAGCCTGGATGCAGCACTCTCAGTGCTCAGAAGTCAGGCAGTTCTTGTCCCAGTCTGTACTCATAGCTAGGATTGCTCTGACCCAACACCTTGCACTTGTTGAACCTCGTGAAGTTGATGTGCATCCACTTCTCAAGGCTGTGCAGGTCCCTCTGGATGCCATCCCTTCTTATTGCCTCAGCTGCACCACTCAGCTTGGTATGGCCTGCAAACTTGCTGAGGGTGCACTCGATCCCATCATCTATATCATTGATAAGGATGTTGAGGAGCACTGGTACCAAGATGAACCCTGGGGGATGCCACTCAACAACTGCCCTCCATCTGGATACAGAGCCACTGACCACAGCTCTATGGCTGCAACCATGGCAACTCTTTATCCACTGACTAGTCCACCCTCCAACTCACATCTCTCCAGTCTAGTTGTGTGGGACTGTGTCAAAAGCCTTGCACAAATCCAGGTGAACACCAGTTGCTCTCCCTTGGTCAGCTGATTGCCAGCACTAAAAAACCAACAGACAAACGCAGTGTTTTGTGATTACTTCAACAGGAATGCTCAATTCCCAACCCCATCACAGGTGTTGCCACAAAATGATCTGTTACTGCCAATGAGAGCTTTCCCATTCAGCTCAGAGCCGAAGCTCCCCACTGAGATCCTGCTTTAGATGCCAGTCCCATGGTGCTGCAGAGTGAGGGAAGCTGAATGCTGAGTGCCAGCCTGGTGTACAGAAGTGCCTCAGTGGTTGGTCTGTGCCATTAGGTAGGCAAAGAGACCCTGTTAGCAGCAGGGAGTGCTGCTGCAGGAGGTGCCAGCTGTGCCTTGGCACCACGCTGCCTTTTGGAAAGGGTTTGTTGTCCTCTGGAGCGTGTGCAGCTGTATGGAAACACAGAACTAAAAGGAAAACCATTCCTTTGAACAGAAAGGGCAGTCAGCTCCAAAGGCAGCTGGGTGAGAGCTGCTCTGTAAGATCAAAACAAGAACTGAACAGACAATCCCTCTGCTGCACGAGTGCTTGGCAATGACAGGAATGGGGTTACTCAACCCAAGGGAGCCTTTTTTGCCTTTTTTTAAATGTTCTGCTGTTGCTTCTGGAATTAGCAGGCAGGGCTGTGATGGATTTGGAGCAAGTGGAAACCTGCTGGTGGACAGAAGTTGGACTTGATGATCCGTATGAATCCCTTCTAATTTGGGTTCTTTTGTGACTGTATGAAAGGAAGAGGCAAGGGGAGCACAAACAGTCATCAAACTGCACTGTGACTGCATTGGGTGGACAACACATGTAGGAGAGCACGCTTCTGTGTTCAGAGGGGAGGGAGATGGCTCGTCTTTGGAGATGGGAAGCACTTTTTGAATCATGAGAGGCAAGCATGAATTGAGAGGGCATGTGCTGTGATCATCCTCAGAAGTATTTTTCACCTCGTACAGGAAAAACAGGTATTGCCATTTGCCTGCAGAAGTTGAGCAGTTCCTTCAGGACTTGTCATTAAGCACTGATGGTACAAACATAATGATGGATTCTGGCCTGGAGATCCCTGCTCGTGAATCTCCTCGAGGGCCTTCTATCATTGCATGAGCAAATTAAGAAAAATAACAAATAAAACAGGATTGCAAGTCTTATCTTGCACAGCACCTCTTGGCTGGTGGCGATGGCAGCACGCAGCTGGCCCGGCTGTTTGCTGATGCAGCCACAGAGCTCCCATCCTCCCTTTCCCCTGCTAAGACAGCAGAAATGATTCCCTTTTTCACACAGCTTGTTTCTGTTTTATTTCCCTGACCCACAAAGTCAGCACGAGGGAAGTGTGGATGGGGATGCAGGGCTCAGCTCTGTGTGGGGACGCAAGGTTTCTCTTGCAGCAATTAGAACCAGCCCTGATGAGCTCACAGCCCGCCTTGCTGGTGCAGGATCATCCCAGTGTTCTCACTCTGTTAAATGGGGCATTCCAGAGGGTGAAACCCTTTCCTTAAAGAAGGGTGAAACCCAACCAGGGAACACGCCTGTCCTTGGGAGCTGCCGAGCGGCTGGGTGGTGCTGCCCAGGACAAGGTATTTCTTCCCTGTGATGATACAGCTCTCATTAACCCAGCTGGAATCTTGCTGTGTGACTGTAAGTGATGGCTTCTGCAATAACCAGGTGCATTATTTCTAGGGAGGCGTTGCATCGTGGGGTGGAACTGTGGCTACGCATCCCTGAAGCTGTGCCACCCTTGGGATCGGAGTGCAGGGATTTGCTTGGAGAGCACAGCTCTGCACAAGTGCTCAAGCATTGCTACAGTCTGTTGTAATTGCAGCTGGAGGATAAAGTTTTTCACAAATTGTGTAGAAGTGAGATTCAGTTCAGATGTTCTTGCACCCTTCAGTGGTTGCTCAGGCACATTCTGCACTGCCCAGCTGGGAGCTCTCCTCCAAACCCATCTGGTACCTTCTAACCCAACGTCAGTGCTGCAGGTGGGCTGGAGCCATGCTGTAGTGCAGCACTTGCTGTCTGTAGCTCTATTACAGCTGATTCCTCCCTCCCTCCTAAGGAACACCATCCTCATCTGCCAAGCCCAAAAGCCATCTCATTCCTGCCTCTTTCTGCATCGTAGTCAGTTGCCACAGTCATCTCCTGTAGGGTGAAGTTAGCAGAGCAAGGAGAGAAGGGGAAAGGCCCATCTCTTGCTTACACGTCTTGTGCAGTGCTCAGTTCCTCTTTCTTTTTTCTGAATGCTGGGGATTTTGCTTTCTAAACTCCCAGGAAGTCATATTGACAGAGTGCAGTAGATCTGGGCTTAAAGGAATGCACAAGGCAGTGGGTTTGATTTAAGCATAAAACCCCAAATGCAAGTAACATTTCTGCTAATAAACTGCCTGGACATGAAAAGGCAACGAAGCTTTTTGCAGTGAGGTGCATAAGAGAACAGAAGGATTCTTGGCTGACCTGGAGAGCAGAGCACCCGCTGCGCCAGCTTGTTTGCCATGCTGAAACAAAGCTCAAAAGGGAAAATGTTGCTGAAGTGGGAGAAAAAGGCAGTTCTGTACCAGCTCAGATGGGTGTAGACTAGCCTGAGTCAGGTTAGTGTGGAAAATGGGAAAAATAACAGCTCTGACCTAATGTAGAGGAGTCATCAGAGCAAGGATTGGTGTAATTTTGCAGTGAGTAAAATCTTTTCAGCATCTGCAGTGAGAAGTGGAATTGGAGATGCAAGAACCTCTCCTTGCTTCCAAACCTCTCTCCATGAAGGCTTTTAGAGGATATAAATGTGAGCTGCTGCAGCAGATCCTACGTAGGCTGAAAGGGGATGAGGTTGTGGTAAAGGTGACTGGCTTTCTGTCTATGGAACTGTAATGCCATCACAGTGGTAATTAGGAGGCTGAAAACCAGATTCAGAAGTTCAAGTTCAAAAGACAGAGTGTTCTTTGCAGATTGAAATTGTCTTTCAGCCCTCAGGCTGTGCAAGAGGGAATCATCTGGACTGTGTGATTGGTGGTGGATGGTGCTGACCTTCTCTCCTGCTTCTTTTCCTCTCCTTTTAGGTGGGGGACCATAAATTCAGCGCTCACCGGATCGTGCTGGCAGCTTCCATCCCCTACTTCCATGCCATGTTCACCAACGACATGATGGAGTGCAAGCAGGATGAGATCGTCATGCAGGGGATGGACCCCAGGTAAATTCCCCAGGCAGCTGTGCAGGGTAACGAGTCCTTTGCAGGACTTAGTGTTGCATGTGCAAAGCTTGAAAGCCTGCCCTCCATGAACTGCACTAGGAAGGATTTTCTGGAGGGATTTTCAAGCAGGTCGTGGCTGCCCCATCCCTGCAGGCATTCAAGGCCAGGCTGGATGTGGCTCTGGGCAGCCTGGGCTGCTGGTTGGCGACCCTGCACATAGCAGGGGGTTGAAACGAGATGAGCATTGTGGTCCTTTTCAACCCGGGCCATTTTATGATTCTGTTAGCAGTGCCCTGTTTCAGGTTAATTGAATTCAGTAGATCTCCCACTCTTTCTCCCCGTTATTCAGCGCACTTGAGGCTCTGATCAACTTTGCCTACAACGGACACCTGGCGATCGATCAGCAGAACGTGCAGTCTTTGCTGATGGGAGCCAGCTTCCTGCAGCTGCAGAACATCAAGGATGCCTGCTGCACCTTCCTCAGAGAGAGGTAAGGGGCTGCCAGTTCACGTGCTCACTGCTTGTCTTCTGCAGAAGTCATTTTGTGGCTTGGGTTAAGCCAACACGATAAGAAGGTCTCCGTCTCCTGAGGCTCACTGTTCTCCTTGTCTATAAAATACATTGTTTGCAAGATGCTGCATCTGGGGACAGCATAAGGCCTTGGCCAGCTGTGGGAATTATTATCTACAGCAAAACTGAGTTTACATTTCCCTTGCTCAGGGTTAGCCAGGTACCCAGCACAACGCTGCCTCTCCATTAACAAACCCATCCTCCCAGCAGTTCCCCTTCCTGCTGCTGACTGTATGGGAGGGGAGGAACAAACAGACCCAGAGTTGGATAGGAAGCAGTGGCAGAGTTAATTGATTCCAGTTTTTCCAGTCCTCTAGCTGATGTTTGGCTGTAAGATCATTCCAGCAGCATGATCTGGAAAGCAAAAAGCAGGGTTATTCCTTGGAAACATACCACAGCTTCAGGCTGTGCCAGGAACCTGATGTGCTTCTCTTCCCCCTCACTCCTCAGCCTGATTTCTCCGCAGCTGCTCTTAGTATTCCGTGGTGGGAGATGAAACACACATACTGAATGCAGTGTCTCCTCTAGTTGTTACATCACTTCTAAATAGAATGAAAACTATGGATTGAGGAGAAAAAACTGTTTCCTCTGTTTCAGGATGTTCCAGTTTACTGATCCACGTGAATCCCGAGTCTCTGTTTTAAAATGAGGTTATATGAGATTGTAGAGTATTCATTTTTCTTTCAAAACCATTTTACTTGGGGTTGTGGATGTGACAAAGTTGGAAAGAGGTGGGTAGTGGTTGATTTAGAAGCTCCTTCTAGCTTTAGGTGGCTGGATCTAGATCTGAGCTAATCAAGGTTGTTTGGTTTGCCAGAAGTTTGGCTGCCACATTTCTCCCACATCTGGAGCAATGGAGTATTGAGTTAAGTCCTTGCTTTGAGTGCTTGGCTGTCACTCAGTAACAAGAAACCTGGTGTACTCTGTCCATTCAGAAGAGCTGGAGCACACCAAGCTCTCTTTCTTATGTGGGAACATGACTGGGATATTTCACCTGTGCTGTGCTGTAAGCAGGCCCTCTCTGGCTGTTGTCTCAGTTCCCAGGGGCAGACCTAGAATGGACACTGCTGTGAGATGCAGTCTGTCCCCCACGTACAAACTGTGTGAGCTCAGCCTGAGGGTCTGTGTATGTGTAATCTGGGTCCAGAGTAATTGAAGTGTCAAAGAGGAATGCAAAAGCATGAGCTTCAGACCTGCATAGATTGGAGTGCATGGGAATGCAAGGGGCAGAGCTTTGGAGAGTAGCTGTGTGAGCTTTGAGGGTCATCCTAATGTGAAAGTTCCCCTCCATCAGCACTGTGCATTGCTTTTTAGGGCAGTTTTAAATCAGGCCATTTGCCCCTGAGCGAGTACAAGTGGTTTCACATCCTTTCCTGCATCTGGACACCACTGCCAATAACTGGGCCCCAATGTTTCCCCATGTGAACAGCACGTACTTCAGTATCTGTTGATCAGTGCCACAAAGCATCACAACTGGTGGCTCTTCTTGAGCAATGACATGCCAGTGCTGGGCAGGGCTCCTCGTTGGGATAGAAGTGTCCAGGTCACATTGCTGCCTCTGTAGAGCACCTGCTTGTGGTGAGTATCACCTTTTCCAGTTGTTTATGCTGCTGAACAGCTCTGTGGAGCTGTTCTTGCTCCAAACTGTAGCAATGCTTCTCACCATGTTATCTCCAGCTGCTAAGGCATCTCTGGTGAGAAAACCTTCACATCAGGAAATGCCTTTAAGAGGATGTAACAGGTGCTGTTCTGCTGTATGCATACCTACAATCAATACCTGGTTACACTTTTTGTGCTTTGTGCTCGAATGCGGCTTTGTCCAACACTGGAGTTACAGAGGTACACACGTAGGAGGCAGAGATGTGGGAGAAGGATTGCTGGGCATGGCCTCACACTTCCCCAGAACTCACAACCCATGACCTTAGAGCAGAGCCAGCAGCCTGCCCAGTGCAGCTTGGCAGGTTTAAGGGAAGACTTTAGGTCATGATTTCCATCCTTTGGGTCTGCTTGCAATTGCTGCCCTGAACCCATTTGCTATTTTGTCATCATTCTGTTAAACTGACGTTACTTCTGCTCTCCCTCCCCTTGCCAGGCTTCACCCAAAGAACTGCCTGGGCGTGCGGCAGTTTGCGGAGACGATGATGTGCGCAGTGCTCTACGATGCTGCCAACAGCTTCATTCACCAGCACTTCGTGGAGGTGTCCATGTCTGAGGAGTTCCTGGCTCTGCCTTTTGAGGACGTTCTGGAGCTCGTTTCTCGGGATGAGCTCAATGTGAAGTCTGAAGAGCAGGTGTGTGTGTGGGCACAGAGCTCAGCAGAGCCACTTGTTTCCTTGGAGGATGAGGCTGAGGGTATAGGCAAAAGGAGCCTCCTTCCAGCCCAGGACTTCTCTGGAGCATTTTATAGTTAATATTCCACTGAATTTGCCATCAAGAAGCTCCTCTGGACAGGCTGAGCCGCTCTGGGATGTTTCAGCATTGTTGAGAATCTGTCAGTGTAAGAGAAACAGAGCCTGTCTTTGAGCCAGAAAACCTGTCCTGCTCCTTCTGAGGAGGTGACTAAAAAGCAGTTCTACCACTGCCTCCATGTAGGATAAGAGAGGGCTTCTTTAATGGATCTGTTTGAAGTGGCCCAGCAGACAACCCAACTTCAGCTTAGAGAGAGTCCTGTGAGTCAAGAGTGTGTGTCCCCAGGAAGCCAGGCTCCCTTTGTAATCTCAAGTCAGGAACACAATGCATCTTACTGCAAAGTAGCCATCCAAAACAGGGCAGGTGAATGGCATTAGGATGAGATCTGTGTCTGCAGTGATTGTGGAGGGAGCCTACAGAGACCAGCTCAGTGTTTCACAGGGGTAGATAGCTGTTACTGCAGGCTAAGTCAAGGCAAGGCTTGGCCAAAGCCAAGCTGCAGGAGAGTTCCCTGGTGCAGCAAAGAGCATCACTGTTCTCTCTTCAAATTGTCCTCTGAGATGAGGAGAAGATCACTGTCAATATGTGCTTTCTTTTCCATCAGACAACTGGCAGCAGGAGGAACTTGGGAAAAAAAGCAACAAACAAAACCAACTTCAACTTCCCTTGCCTCTATTCTGGCAGGTGTTTGAAGCTGCTCTAGCATGGATACGCTATGAGCGAGACCAGAGGGAGCTGTTCCTGCCTGAACTCCTCTCCAAAATCCGCCTGCCCCTTTGTCGGCCTCAGTTCCTCACTGACAGAGTGCAACAAGACGACCTGGTGCGCTGCTGCCACAAATGCAGGTGAGGCCTGGACATGGGGTAAGAGGACCTTAGGGTGGATAGTGGCATCAGAACACGAGTGTGCTTCAGCAGTCCTGGAGTCTGAAATTGTCTCTGTAGGTTGGAAAAGACCTTTGAGATCCCCAAGTCCAACCAGTGACCCATCCCCACTGTGTCCACTGGAACACATCTCCACAGTTCTTGAACCTCCAGTGACCACACCACGTCCCCGGGCAGCCTGTGCCACTGCATACCTACCTCACAAAGCAAAATGCAAAGCACCCTCCCCGTTTTTAGCCTGGCAGCAGGACTGTGTTGTACTCTGAAAGAATTGGCAGTGGTAGCAGAAAATCAGTTGCCTAAATCTGAGTTAAGACAGTCGGTTTTCATCACAGGGGGAATCAGGATCCACCAAACTCTGTAAATATCTCACTTTGGTTTTAGAGATCTAGTGGATGAAGCAAAAGATTATCACCTCATGCCAGAGCGTCGACCGCACCTCCCAGCATTCAAGACCCGTCCTCGGTGCTGCACGTCGATTGCAGGGCTGATTTATGCTGTTGGAGGACTTAACTCAGCAGGTACCTTGCACATCCTCTCCCCACAGCGAAGAGAATTATGTAGTTTGCTGAGTAAGACTATGGAATCGTGAAGATCCCATTTTGCCCTCGTACAAACATAGAATTGTTAACGCTGGAAAAGATCACTAATATCTCCACGTCCAACCCCAGCCCATCCCCACTGACCACATCCCTCAGTGCCACATCTCCACAGTTCTGGAACACCTCCAGGGATGGAAACCCCACCAGTGCCCTGGCCAATCTGTTCCAATGCCTGTCCACTCTTTTGGAGAAGGATTTTCTTCCTAATATCCAACCTCACATGAAGCATTGGAGAGTTTTCTCCTTGCTGTGCAGGTCTCTGGCCTGTGATGCTCAAGGTGGCTGTACCTACAGTTTAACATCTTCCCTCTAGAAATTCTGTCTTTGTCAGGCTTAGGACAGCTGTTCTGGTGTATCTCAAAGAACCAATGTATCGAGGAGGTTGTCCATGCCCCTAACAACTTGCAGAACTTGGAAATACTAGGCTGACGCTGATGGGATTGCAGGATCACAGCTGCAGACACATTGCACTTGTGTGACACCACTCCAATTATGATAGGGAGCAAAAAATATTAAACAGTCTGCTTGGGAAATGTCCACTGGGGTTTTAAAGGTCTGCCAAAGAACAGCTCACTGAGGTGGGATCTGTGTAATGGGTGCGTGCTGGGCACTGCCCTATGGGATGGCTGTTCTTCCTTCACACTGCAACGTGGGTGACTTAAAGGGAAGCTGTACTTCCAGAAAGCAGAAACACCAGTGGATGTGGCATAGTGTAGGTCTCTGCTGCCCCTTCGAGGCTACAGAAGGCCCCACTTGCTCAGCCTAGGACTCATCAAGCCCTGTTGCACAGAGCAGGCAGGGTTTGCACCGCCGCAATCCTTTTAGCATCGCAGAGCGCAGCTGAGTTTCCCCCAGCAGCTCGCTGCCACCGTGCTGCAGAGGCTGAAGAAATGGGTCTCCCCCTTTTAATTTGAGTAGCAAATTTTTATGCAGGTGACTCTCTGAACGTGGTGGAAGTCTTTGACCCCATTGCCAACCGCTGGGAGAAGTGCCAGCCGATGACGACGGCGCGGAGCCGCGTTGGTGTGGCCGTGGTGAATGGGCTGCTCTACGCCATCGGGGGGTACGATGGGCAGCTGAGGCTGAGCACTGTGGAGGTGTACAACCCTGAGATGGATTCCTGGTCCAAAGTGGAAAGCATGAACAGCAAACGAAGGTATACAGGCTCCCTGAATGTATGGCTTTGGAGCTGGAGGGATAAAAGTGAGGTTGTAGGAAGGCTGGGGGGTGACGGTGGATGCCAAATGAGGGGTCCTTGTGTGGGACAGCAGAAAAATAAAAGGGGGGTAGAGGAATGGGGTGATACAAAAGCAGGAGAGGTTTCCTTGACCACATCTGGGTCACCTGTGCTGCTTCTTGCTGGTAAGAAGGGACAACTTTTATCAGCTCAGCAATACAGCATTGATTTACAGGGAAATTGGCAAGTGAAAAGCAGCTGAGCAGTAATTAGTGTGAGCTGTTAACTACAGAGGTCTTTTAGTTCTCATGACATATAGGAGTGAAGTCAAAAGTGTTTGTTAACATTCTGTAAGGATTTGAACTTGAGTCCCAAGGAAAGGAGTCAGAGCTCCATTTCTTCATACTGTGATACTAGATGGTAGGCAAAGCACTGGTGAGCACAGTGTAGGAAATTCTCCACTGCTAAGAGTAAGAATAAACCTGTTTTTCTATCTCTGGCCACTGCTAGGATTGTCTTTCCCTACCAGAAAGCACAGGAGAATCATAGCTCAAAAAGAGAGGAAGATTTTGGTAGCCCAGACAGAGACATTTACAGCTAAGCCAAAGGTGCTTGGCTTTGACCAGAGCTTCCACAGTACATGGCCACCCTAGGGATCGTTTTGTGGTTGGTTTGCCTGTGTTATTTTGATATCCCACCTCCTAAGCTGTGTGATTATTGTCCTCCCCACCACAACACGGTGGCTGCTTCCATCTTTAAACACACTCCTGGCTTCCATGGGTTTTGCTGTGGTTTTCATCACACTCATGCCTGGTCACTGAGAGCTGCTAAATTGCTTGCTGTTCTGCAAGCTTTGCAGTGCTTGTTTATCATCGTGGTTTGTTTGTTGTGGTCTGAGATGTGGATTGCTTGGGTAGATTGCACTGCAAGAGGCTGAGTATGGGAAATCTGAGGCACGAGGCTCTCAGTGGTGGCATCCCTGTGACTGCTGGTGCCACACTGCTTCACAGGAGCGTCTCACAGGAACAAGTCCTGGCTGTTGTGGTTCTTAACCAAAGCTTCATGTCTGGCTCAGAGGCAGAGTTCATCTAAATTCCTAGAACAGTTTCCATCCTGTGAGATCACCCACGTTTATAATTTGTAGCAGAAAAGCTCAGTTTTTCCATAGCGTTGAGGCTCCTGGGAGCTTTTCTCACAATGAGAGGCGGATGCTCTTCCATGTTTGGGTTTCTCCATGCCAAAGCCAAGCAGGATGGATGTCAGATGCCCTTGTGTAGGGGAAAATCATAGAATCATAAGAATGGCCTGGGTTGAAAAGGACCACAGTGCTCATCTAGTGCTCCCTACTGTGTGCAGGGTCCCAACCATCAGACCAGGCTGCCCAGAGCCACATCCAGCCTGGAAAACCTCAGCTGCTGTATAAATCCCTTGGCTCTTGAAGTAGGGCTGAGGTTCTGCCTTTGAGAATTGTGTTTCCAAGGTTCTAGAAAGAAGTTTTTTTACTTCACTTTCAAAAGTGGGATTCTAGTCTCTTACTTGAAGCATCCCATTTGGTAGCCTTTTGCACACCCAAATAGGCAACTTAGAAGGTGTTGTGTGATGGTGTTCCAGCGGGGTCAGGCACCATCACTGAGCCAGCTGTACATCTGACAGCATCTCCTGTGTGTCCTGAGGCTGTGTGGCCTCTGGCTGCAGAAAAGAGTCATTAATGTTGGAACAGATCACTGATAGCACCAAGTCCACCCCCCAGCCTAACCCCACCATGTCCACTGACCACATCCCTCAGTGCCACGTCTCCACTGTTCTTGTGCCCCTTCAGGGACAGACACCTTAAGCCCCATTTAGTTCGAACCCCAAATCAGTACCCTCAGGAGACCCAGCGTTGTAAAGATTGATTGTAGACAACAGATGAGGCAGATTGGGGTGGATTTGGCACGCTGTGGGCTGTAAGGCCATGCCAAACCATCTGGTGGCTCTGCTGCTTGTTGCAGTGCGATGGGAACCGTGGTGCTGGACGGGCAGATCTACGTTTGCGGCGGATACGATGGAAACTCCTCGCTCAACTCCGTGGAGTCCTATTCTCCAGAAACAAACAAGTAAGAGCTCTGTGTGCCGTACAGCTTATCCTCCTGCTGCTGCCAGGGGTGTGCCATGCACGATGTAAGAGAGCCCTGTCAGTAAAATAAAAGGCGCGAAGTTAGGTGGAAAGCATTCCGTACGATGTCCCTCCCAGCAGGAGGTGCAAGCAGACTAAACCCATGATTTATATGCAGTAAGAAGTGAAGGGAGAGGTACTGAAAGCCAGCGCTGGAAAGGCCTGCAGAGCTGTGACAGCCTGTGGAGCAGCTGCTTGCTGTGCTAACCTCTCTCCTCTCTTGGCAAGGTGGACAGTGGTGACTCCCATGAGCTCCAACCGCAGCGCTGCTGGTGTCACTGTGTTTGAGGGCAGGATCTACGTGTCAGGAGGGCACGACGGCCTGCAGATCTTCAACAGTGTAAGTGCATAGAGTCACAGAATGGCCTGGGTTGAAAAGGACCACGATGCTCATCCAGTTCCAACCCCCTGCTGTGTGCAGGTCACCAACCAGCAGCCCAGGCTGCCCAGAGCCACATCCAGCCTGGCCTTGAATGCCTGCAGGGATGGGGCATCCACAGCCTTCTTGGGCAGCCTGTGCCAGTGCCTCACCACCCTCTGTGTGAAAAACTGCCTCCTCATATCCAACCCAAACCTCCCCTATCTCAGTTTAAAACCATTCCCCCTTGTCCTATCACCATCCACCCTCACAAACAGCCATTCCCTGTTCATGCACTGTGAGTGCTTCTTCCCTGTGTATCCCCTGAAGCAGGGTTTAGTGTGGGACAGACAAGGCTCATTCATCTGCCTGGGAGTGAGAATGCAGGAAGCAGTACCTGAACTGGGTTTTCATTCATGTGCTGCCCTCAGCAAGTTGTAATTAAGGGATTTGCAGGGAGCAGCAATAACTATTTCCACCTCACCCAGCAGATCAAGTGCAGATGATTGTCTGCAGCCTGCAGTAACGCAGAGCCAAGATCTGCAAATCTGCTTGTCTCAGCTCCTTCCTGAATTGGATGAGTTTGAAGCAGTGCTGAAGTTCTTGCAGGAGGGGTCCATCTAATGGTCTCTCCAGAAACACAGGGGATACAGAATGGTGTTGATTTGGGGGGAGGTTGGGGGTTTCTGCTCCACTCCGCTCCCCTCTCCTTTCCTTTTGTCTCCTCATGGAACCACTGCAACGTGCTGCCAGGGAAAGCAGGGGGTCTCTCTAGAGAGGTCTTTGAGGACAGCTTGAGCACACAGCCTTTGGGTCTCACAGCTTTGGTTGTTTCTGCTCTGGGGCACCCACATAATTTTGCACGCAGGAGGAAAATGGTAAATCTTCCTTTTGCTATCTAGAAATCATAGAATCATTAAGGTTGGAAAAGACCTGTAAGATAATTTAAGTCCAGCTCCAAACCACCTCACCATGACCTCAGTGCCACAACTCCTGATTTCTTGAACACGTGGGACGGTGACTCTGCCACCCCCCTGGACAACCTCTGCCACTGCATTACAGCTCTTTTGGAGAAGAAAATTTCCCCAATGCCCAACGTGAGCCTCCCCTGGTGCAGCTTGAGGTTCCTGTACCTCTTTAAAACACAACCTGGAAGCTGATAAATAGGGAAGGAGGCAAAGGGAGCTGCATTTTCTGCGGTCTGTGCAGCAGTGGCTGGTGGCACCCAACTCATTAAAGAAGTTGAATGGCATTATGGAGTTGGAGCATATGAAATCAAGGAACAGGGTCGGGCTGAATGGGGCTCTGAGCAGCTGATGGAGCTGTGGGTGTCCCTGTTCAGTGCAGGGGAGCTGCACTAGATGGCCTTTAGAGTTCCCATCCAGCTCAGATGATTCCACGATTCCCTGCTAACGCCGTTTTCCCCTAGAGCTTGAGCTGACGAAAGTGTGTGATGTGTCTGTGCGTTGCTGGATGCCTGCCTTGAGCTTCCCCCTGATGCTGTGCCATCCCTGTGTCTGTAGGTGGAGTACTACAACCAGCACACGGCCACCTGGCACCCGGTGGCCAGCATGCTCAACAAGCGCTGCCGCCACGGGGCGGCGTCGCTGGGAAGCAAGATGTTTGTGTGCGGGGGTTACGACGGCTCTGCCTTCCTCAGCATGGCTGAAGTGTACAGCTCTGTGGCGGACCAGTGGTATCTCATCGTCCCCATGAACACCCGGAGGAGCCGTGTGTCCCTGGTGGCAAACTGCGGCCGCCTGTACGCCGTCGGGGGTTACGATGGACAGTCCAACCTCAGCTCGGTCGAGATGTACGACCCGGAGACCAACCGCTGGACGTTCATGGCCCCGATGGTGTGCCACGAGGGGGGGGGTTGGCGTGGGCTGCATCCCCCTGCTGACCATCTGAGGAGGCAGAGGCGAGGAGCTGCCTTGTCACCGACAATCGTGGGAGAGCTCCAGCCGGCGTTTCCCGCTCTGATAGCCAGAGAGATCCATCTCCAGGTGCTCAAACACACACAAGAACTTGACACGACCACCCCCACCCTTGGCTCTTGGGCCGAGGCCCCTGAAGGATCGACGTTTTCCAGACTACGATGCGAGGTGTGAATGTGCTGCCCTGAGCAAGGAGCTGCCCTCCTCCCGCTTTCGCCTCTGCGCAGAGCCACAGCTGAGCAAATCCTTCCTCTCCCCAACAGCGCCCAGCCGCGTCGGTGTGCTTTGGCCAACGCTGGGAGGTGGTGGTGTGGGTTGGGAGGGAACAGAATTGCACAGATGGCTGCTTCCGTGACTTGAAGAACACCTGCACACCTTCTGTCGGCAGCAAGGACCCCGGCATCCCAAGAGTTTGATCAGCAGTGGTCTTTTTTTGGGTTGTTTCAGCTTAATGCTGACCATGTTGAGATCTTACCCTGTCTACCAAAGCAGGCAGAACCTACCAATGTAGGCCTGTAAGACCATATCCAAGCTCTGCAAGTTCGGGTGCTTCTTGCACAAGCCACTGCTGGTTTCTCCAAATGCTTTCTTCAGCTTAGATGGGGAAAATTTCTCCACAAGAGCCACATGATGGAGAAACTGGGGGGAGAAAAAGTCGGTTAAACCATGGGAGCGTTTTAGCAAACATGGGAGGAAGAATGCCAAATGTCAACCACACTAAGCAACAGCCTTAGGATTTCAACAGAGGAGGCAAACCGAGGTGTGAATGGTCAGGATAGCCCTTAATGGTCAATAGATGTCTCCAAAAATAAGCTTTGGCTTTTCTACATTGGTATGTGAGAGGCAGCTGACGCAGAGTGGCCGGGATCTTTAAGGAGGAGAGGGATCACTGCCTCTGTTTGTGACAGCACAGGAGGTCTGTGGCTGTGTTGGGGCAGCTGCAGTTCAGCTCTGAGGAGCAGAGGAACCTGCAGCAGCCTTCCTGCAAGGCGCTGGTGGGAAACCACACTTCCCCAGCACGGGTGAGATCAACGTCTTGGGGTTTGTGTGCTGGGAAAGGTCTTGGCAATGTGCTTATTTCATGGCAGCCACGCAAAGAAACTTCCTGTGGCCAAACTGTGGCAGGGCTGCAGGTGCTGCCCCGTGTCCCTGCTCGTCCCGTCGGGCTCAGCACCGCTTCCAGCCCCTCTCCCTTTGCTATTTTCAACCCTGTTTTCACTGCAGCCAAAGGGAGCTGCTGCTGCTGCTGGCTTGGTCCTTCCCAGAACCAAACCCACCGAGCACCACTTGCCTGCGTCAGCCCTCCAGCATTTCCCCTGCATGAATGTGAATGGTGAGAGCCACGGCTCCCTGCCCACCAGCACAGCCACAGGGCAGGGAGCCCCTCAACACTACGCCCACTGCAGGCAGCGGGGGGGCTCACTGCTGCCCTGTGTTTCCAGGAGCTTTGGTGTCCCCCCACCCAAACCCGTGCTTCTCCTTCATAGCTGACTCCCAGCTCGGGATTTTAACTTTGGGTGTATATGTGGATGTCTATATATTCAGGTACTGTGTATATTTTAGGTATATATAACGAGCATATCTGGCTATAAATGTGGTTTTGTCAGTATGTATTTCTTCTGTATACGGACGTCAGTGGATGGGTTCACTGGGTGAATTCACTGCGAGGTTTCCCTGCTGCTAAGACACTTTAAAAAGGAAAAACAAAACAAAGCACGAGTATTGCAATGGAAATGAAGCTGCTTTGGCATCCTCACCTTGCTCCTGGGTGGGAGGAGACACGGGGGGAGCTTTGGGCAGCAGCTTTAGCCCTGGATCTGCATGATCCCCTCCCTGCCAGGAGGCTTGGAAGGAAGTGGGAAGGCTTCCAGCTGAGAGCTGCCTAGCTGCAGGCTGTGGCAGGGAACAGTTTGTTTGTACAAGCATCAGCTCCTAGCTCTGAGCAGAGCGAGGGGGACTCAGAAGAAATGTGGGGCTCCACGTGGGGTTTTGCTCTCTGCATTTGGGAAAGGGAGACGTGGGCAGGCTGAGAGTTGGGCAGAGAGGAGGACGGTGAGGCTCAGCAAGGGCGAGTTTGGGGTCCTACAGCTGGGGGGAGTTACTGCATGCATCAGAATAGGTCGGGGGTGAGCTGGAAAGGAGCTCTGTGGGGAAGGAGCTGGGTGTTGTGGTTGACCAGCAGTTGGCCAACCATTGACCACAACTGTTGTCCCCGGCTCATGGTCACCCTGTGTGCATTGCAATGGGACTCTGGGGGGTGCATTGCACCCAGTGCGGCCAGCAGAGCAACGGAGGTTCTCCTGCCCTCTGCTCTGCCCTGATGAAGCTGCATCTGGAGCACTGGGGCCATTGCTGGGCTCCCCAGTATCAGGCAGACAGGAAACTGATGGGGGAAAGGCTGAGAGCCCCGGGTCTGTTCAGCCTGGAGAAGATGAGAGGAGATGTTACCTCCTCTGGAGACGTTCAAAACCCACCTGGGTGCTTTCCTGTGCGACCTGCCCTAGGGAACCTGCGTTCTGTAGAAGTCCATTCCAACTCCTGTGCTTCTGGGATTCTGCACCCCACACAAGGCAAAACATGCAGCCCCAAAGCGAAGCCCTTCTAATTCCCACTGCCTCTCCAGCTGCCCAGGGAGGAGGATGGGAACAAACCCCACAAAGCTTCTCTTTGCTGCGGCTCTCCAAGAAAAACAGCAGCAATCCGATCCCTTCCCGTGCGTGCCGCCCAGCCCTGTGTTTGTCCTGGAAGCGGAGCCCCATGGCTGTGCTGCTGCTGGCTGTGCTGCTGCTGGCTGTGCTGCTGCCCACCGCCCCGTCATCCACCGCCCCACTGCCCCCCACACCACGCGAGCTGGCCCGCACCGTGCTGGAGGCACACGGGCGCGATGCGGGCAGCGGGCTGAGGCTGCTCAAGCTGCAAGGAGTCACCAGGACGGTAGGAGCCTCGCTCGGTTTCCCGCTGGGTTTTGGGGAAGAGGGAGCTTTCTTGCTGTGCCAAATGCTGTCGTTCCCTTGCAGAAGTTTGACTGGGGCACGCACTTCACCATCAATCTCACCGCCCGTGAGATCTCCTGCCCCGCCGGCCCCACAGCGCCACGCAGTGCTGCATGCAGAGCCCGGCCGGGCCAGGTGGGTGTGGGGCACGGTGTGGGACCCCCTCCCAGCACTGCTCCCTCCTGATCCCCCCATCCTGCAGCAGATCCAGCACTGCGTGGCCCAGATCTCCGTCTTTGCCTTCCTGCCTGACGTGCCGCTGTCGCTGCTGGAGTGCAGCCGGCAGACGGTGAGGGCTGCATGAATTCCTGCTCCCTACATCCCCTCCACTTTGGGGCTGAAGCCCACCCCCATTTCTTATCCTTCAGCCCAGCAGCTCAGGGCAGCCCCGCTCCCGAAGCCGGCACAGCCCTGCAACCCCACGAGCCGTTGGCCTCAGGGAGCCGGCGCCGTCCTGAAGCCCATGAGCGCATCCATCCTGCAGCAGGGGACGTGCAGACCTCATTCATGGAGCCCGTCCCATAGACCCAAGGGCTGAAATAAAGATGTTCCAGGGCTGTGCTGTGTGTGTGATGCCTCGCCCCCATCCTGCAGTAGAATGGGATTGAGGTTGCACAAACCTGCAGCTTTTGGGTCATGGTGGGGCGGCTGCAGCCCCACGTGCGGCATCTCCATCCCAGCTGCCAGTAGCACGTTGGCCAACCCTTGGGCTGATAACAGATGGCAGCACACAGGGCTGCTCCACGTGTCTGGCTCAGAGCCTGGGGGCTGTTGCAGGGGATAGGAGGGGACAAGGGCGGCTGTGTGGGGGGTACTTGGGAGTACAGCCCGTGTGGTTTGGGGACAGAATGCTGTGGGGATGATGGGGAGTTGAATGGGAAATGGCTTGTGGGAGTGCGTGGGTCAAAAAGCCTTCACATGAGGGTGGGGACAGGGATGGGAAGGAGTTCTTGAATCCAATGGCAGCTGTCCCATGGGTCTGGGGGTGCCTGGAACCTCCATTGTCTCTGGGATCCAGACCGCAATGGGATGGAGCCTCATCCCAATGGGATGGAGTCCGATCCATCCGTCTGTCCCAGCTGGGCACTGCCAGTCTGTTCCTTGGGAACCATTTTATGGCCACGTGGCCTCTCAACCAGAGCACCCTGCAGCACAGCCAGGGATGTGGGATGCAGCCTGCAGCGGGACAG
>NW_024962474.1:0-1467 GCF_019238085.1 Lagopus leucura | reverse complement strand
AGGGGACATTGGGACTGCCCCAAATCCGTAGGGGACATTGGGACTGCCCCATACCCATGGGGACACGGGGAGAGCCCCAAACCACGGGGACACTGGGACAGCCCTAAATCCACAGGTGACATTGGGACTGCCCCAGACCCATGGGGACACTGTGACTACCCCAAATCCACAGGGGCCATTGGGACTGCCCCAAACCCATGGGGACACTGGGACTGCCCAAAACCCATGTGGACATTGGGACTGCCCCAAACCCATGGGGACATTGGGACTGCCCCAAACCCAGTGGACATTGGGACTGCCCCAAACCCATGGGGACATTGGGACTACCTTAAACCCCGGGGACGTTGGGACTGCCCCAAACACATGGGGACATTGGGACTGCCCCAAACCCATGAAGACACTGGGACTGCCCCAAACCCATGGGGACGTTGAGACTGCCCCAATCCCAGGGGACATTGGGACTGCCTCAAACCCATGGGGACGCAGGGACTGCCCCAAAACCAGTGGACATTGGGAATTCCCCAAACCCATGGGGACATTGGGACTGCCCCAAACCCATGGGGACTTTGGGACTGGCCCAAACCCAGGGGGACATTGAAACTGCCCCAAAACCATGGGGATAATGGGACTGCCCCAAACCCACAGGGATATTGGGACTGCCCTAAACCCATGGGTACACTGGGACTGCCCGAAACCCAGGGGGACATTGGGACTGCCCCAAACCCACAGGGACATTGGGACTGCCCAAAACCATGGGGACATTGGGACTGCCCCAAACCCAGGGGACAATGGGACTGCCCCAAACCCATGGGGACACTGGGACTACCCAAAACCCAGGGGACATTGGGACTGCCCCAAACCCATGGGGACACTGGGACTGCCCCAAATCCACAGGGGACATTGGGACTGCCCCAAACCCATGGGGACAATGGGACTGCCCCAAACCCATGGGGACATTGGGACTGCCCCATACCCAGGGAACATTGGGACTGCCCCAAACCCACGGGGACACTGGGACTGCCCCAAACCCAAGGGGACACTGGGAATGCCCCAATCCAAGGGGACATTGAGACTGCCCCAAACCCAAGGGGACACTGGGAATGCACGAATCCCAAGGGGACATTGAGACTGCCGCAAACCCACAGGGACATTGGGACTGCCCCAAACCAAGGGGGTCATTCGGACTGCCCCAAACCCACGGGGACATTGGAACTGCCCCAAAACCATGGGGACATTGGGACTACCCCAAACCCAGGGGACATTGGGACTGCCCCAAACCCATGGGACATTGGGACAGCCCCAAACTTATGGGGACACTGGGACTGCCCCAAAACCATGGGGACATTGGGACTGCCCCAAACCCAGGGGACATTGGGACTGCACCAAACCCAGGGGACATTGGGACTGCCCAAAACCCACAGGGACATTGGGACTGCCGCAAAACCATGGGGACATTGGGACTGCCCC
>NW_024962473.1:470-1068 GCF_019238085.1 Lagopus leucura | reverse complement strand
ATGGGGTCACAGGGTTATGGGGTTGTGAAGTTATGGGGTCACAGGGTTATGGGGTCACAGGTTTTGGGTTGTGAGGTTATGGGGTCACAGGTTATGGGGTTACAGGTTATGGGGTTGTGAGGTTATGGGGCGCTGCCGTACCGTCGCTGTGGCCGGGCTCATTGGGCCGCCGCCGCTGGGGGGCGCTGTCGGCGGAGGCTCCGCCGGCGGCGGGGGGGGGCGGCGCTCCGGATTGCGGTCGCGGCCGCCGCTTTTTGTTCTTGATGAGGATCCGTCCGCGCAGCTCCTCGGGGCTCGGCAGCGGGACGCCGGGCTGCAGCTGAGCGGGGAGGGTCGGAAACGGCCGACGGAACCCGAAGGAGCCCCGCCGAGCCCAAAACATCGCCGGGTGCCGCCCCCAACCCAAATCCCCGGTCGTGGCACCGATCTGCAGCCATCCCAAATCCCCACGACGAACCCAAACCCCAGTGACCCCAAATGGCCCCAAACCCCAGTGACCCCCAATGACCCCAAGGACCCCAAGGACCCCAAATGCCCCCAAGCCCCAGTGACCCCCAACCCCAATGACCCCCAATGACCCCAATGACCCCAAACCCCA
>NW_024962473.1:0-370 GCF_019238085.1 Lagopus leucura | reverse complement strand
GGGTTATGGGGTCAGCTATGGGGTCAGCTATGGGGTTATGGGGTCAGCTATGGGGTCAGGTATGGGGTTATGGGGTCAGGTATGGGGTTATGGGGTCAGGTATGGGGTCAGCTATGGGGTTATGGGGTCAGGTATGGGGTTATGAGGTTATGAGGTTATGGGGTTACAGCTTTACAGGTTATAGGGTTACAGGTTATAGGGTTATGGGGTCACAGGGTTATGGGGTTATGAGGTTATGGGGTCACAGGGTTATGGGGTCACAGGTTATGGGGTTGTGAGGTTATGGGGTCACAGGGTTATGGGGTTACAGGTTATAGGGTTACAGGTTATGGGGTCACAGGGTTATGGGGTTGTGAAGTTATGGGGTCAC
>NW_024962472.1:0-17734 GCF_019238085.1 Lagopus leucura | reverse complement strand
CAAGCGAAGCTCATAGAAAAAAGGTTTTGACAACTTTTCATAGTACTAGAGGAAGAAGATTAAGACAAATTGACTGTACGGGTATTTTGTATCGTCACTAATCCCAAGGTTCAGGTGAACGTTCTTTGGAAATACAGATCATCCGTACCTACCAAAAAAGCCCAGAGAGAATCTATAGTCACTACAGAGACTTTAATCAGTGAGTTGATTTTTTTGGTTTTGAATTACGCACATCAAGTATTTTCTACTCTCTACTGGTAATGTATTTTTTTACCTTTTTCATACAAAACATTATATGTTTTTTGCTTTTTCAACCAAAGCACGTCATTTATTGAGTCAGTTATAAATACGTTATGGCACAGAAATTCTTTTAGTGAACAAGTTTTCAAAATGTCTTTTTTTTTTTTTTTTTTTTTTTTTTAAGAAATTTTCTCAAGAGAAAGAGGTGCTATTATGCTATTAGTAGGATACAAATATCTGTGGTAATAACAACCCAAACTACACGAGAACAGGACAATTAAGAGGGGAAAGTGTATGTTATGGGAGCAGCGTCAACTAGAAGCGTAACTCCGGCATCTGTGTTTCCACTTACTTGATGAAAATTGCGAGGATTGATTATAAAGTAGAAAGAAGTTTCTTGAAATTCTAAAATGCGATCTGTATTTGTATTTTTCTAAAATACTGTCAGCATCCCTTCTGCAGTGGGATGTTCAGATTGAACAGATCTGGAAAACAAACACGAACCAATGTATTTACAGAACTTGTGCATTAATTTGAATCTTCCATTCATAGAAGTCTCTCTGAAAAAGCTATTTGAAGGCTAAAGGTATCGAAGGATCGTTCATTTACGTTACGTGAACCAGTCACTTGAAGCATTAGAGTTTCAATTTAATTTCAAGCGCTAACTTTCCGGTACACGATCTTAAACTCTCATCTGCTGTTCATTTACATCCAATTTTCGTGTAACGCGTCATTATGCAGTCCTCATCCTGTAAATGAGGAAGCATTTTAATTGTATATGATCAATTCTCAAAACATCTTCCTTCTAACAGGTAACGCTATTGAATTTCATGATAACTTCAGAAGGAATGCAGGATCAGCTTCTTGGAATAGTAGTTGCAAGAGAAAGACCAGATCTTGAAGGAGAAAAACAAGCCCTCATCCTTCAAGGGGCTGCAAATAAAAGGTATGAAGATAATTTCCCTTGCTAGGGACTGAAGCAGATTGCAGTTTAGGAAAATCAAAATCACTGGAAATACTTTTCAGAGGCATTTTTTAATTGTTCTATTATTTAGGTCTGATTTAACTGGAAATTCAAGAGCATGATTTTTGAGAGCCCAGACTCTGCTCGTTTAGCTTTTAGACTGTTGAGAACGCATGGTCTTTCTCTTACTCATACCGTTTATGGCTTTTTGTCACAGACACAGTTTGCTATATGTGGGATTGTAATAAAATATTGAAGAAGTTAGGGGGATGTGTCATCGTAGAGCAAACTCCTGATCCTGTCTTCTGTCTTTACACGTCCCTTTCAAGTTGTTATTAACATATGATTTGCTGTCCTCACAAACGTTGATGTTTTACACTGTTTTGTTTTTTTTTTTCCCCCTCTGCATTATATTTGCTATTATTGCACATGCGGAAGGGATCTTTGCCCGCAGATCAAAGCATGAAACGTGTAGCATTCAAAATGTTGTGACCCATTCTCCCTTTGTTTATTTGCAGTGTTTATTTCAAGTCTGAAATTAGCTTAATTTTTCTGAAATTTAAGCCAATACTTACTAACAGGTACAAAAAGGTTTTCTTACGTAAGTTGCGTACCATGGAAAGAATCTACGCATAACCTTCTTCTGTAAAACTAGCAGAAAATTGCCAAATTTAATAAGCAAAAAAAATTGTATTTTATCATAGGCAATTAAAAGAAATAGAAGACAAGATTTTAGAAGTTCTTTCGGCTTCGGAAGGAAATATTTTGGAGGATGAAACCGCTATTAAGATATTGTCTTCTTCCAAAGTTCTGGCTAACGAGATTTCTGAAAAGCAAGCTGTAGCCGAAGAAACAGAAAAGAAGATTGATGCCACTCGTATGGGCTATCGTCCTATTGCTGTCCATTCATCGATCTTGTTTTTTTCTATTACCGATCTAGCCAACATTGAGCCGATGTATCAGTACTCTCTCATGTGGTTTATTAACCTTTTCACCATGTCTATAGATAACTCAGAGAAATCAGAAGATTTACAAACAAGGTAAGAGGGATAATTTGCCATTTGTAATTGGTGACATTTTCGGTTAGTCTAGAGAAGTTAGTGCCATTTCTGCGAAGCGTGTCACGTAAGGCGTCGCGTTCTGAAACATTCCTTGTATATATCTGCCGGATATTGTTCTGAAAGACAATTTCTTCATAGAGACAAAATGGTATGACATAATACAAGTGCAACATATTTCACTCTTTTATTTAGTAATCGCTAACTTAAGACACATGTGAATTTGCAAAGCAGCAGAGCAATTAAAATGGTCCGCTCACCTTAATTTTGTATTTAATGTATTGACTTTGTATGCCTTCCCGAAGCAGATAAGAAACATTCACGCAACTGGTAAAAGAGAATGAAGTCTTGCGTCCGGGGGCCTAGGTTGTAGAGTAGGAAAAGCAGTAGTTATTAACCCAGCAAATGTTGGAATGTTTGATTACGGTTTTGTATGCGGGGCGTCCCTCCCTCTTCCATTTTTTCTTCACGAGAACGGGAGAAACTGCAATCTTCAATGATCTCATAAAAGCAAGCCCTGGATTGATTTTACGTGTGATTGATTAAGATCGCAGTAGGATTGTTCAAAATGTAACGCTGAAGTGAATTATCTACACGGAGATTTTCTTAAGAGATCTTTTCAGTATTCCATCAATTCAATTAATAAATTGTATTTCGGCAGCTTGTTTGATCTCCAGATCTGGGGATTAAATGCACGGAGCTTTGCTTTTCTAGCTTAGCTACTTCCGTGGTCATTCACTGAATGAAAGACAGGGGAAACTACTGCAGAAAAAACAGTTAGTGTTACGGATTACAATTTCTGAATTATCTGTGACAGTCTGTGTTTTATTTAAATACAAGTGAGGTGCGGTTTCTGGCAAGGTAGCACTTAACGTAAAAGCGTTTGTTTTAATGGCGTACTGATTTACGAAGGTTATTTTTTCATTAGAATTTAAGGTTTGTATAGTTCAAGATTAGCATACGCGTTTTTATCACAAATGCTACGCATTCAAGTCAGAATTAATATTTTGTTATTGTATTTGAAACTATGTTCAACTTATCCTTCTGCCAAAAGACAGTCTGCATTCTATACACCTATCCCTTTGACTTTAATTCTTACGTGTTCTTGTCTCAAAAAAGCAGCCACACGCGCCTGTGTTCCTAAATCAAAGTCAGCGAGCGATAAGAAAAAAGTTTTTTGCTTAGTTTATTTGAAACAAAAACTCTGTGCTAGCAGAAATTGGAAGATGCGGAACCTGAATTCCAGGTGACAGTATGCATTCCCGGGGCACAATCGGTGTAAGCTCATTTTCACAGCTTTGACCATGAAAGACATAAAAAGGCAGACCTGCTAAGGCACAGAAAATTCTGTCAGTTAATAATTCACGTGGGACTTTTTTCTTGGGTCGTCTCCGCTAATCAGGTGGTAGTCACTACGTGCTCTGAGATTTTTATGTTCTTCTTAATTCTTTTCTTTGTTTGACATAACTGTACGAATGCAGGTGCTTGGTTTTTAACCATCTGTATAGGTTTTTCATTTCTTTTTGGCTGTTCTAACGTAACTCTTGGCGAAATGATGACTGACAAACCGTCCTTTTTTATTTAATTTAAAGAAAATAATTAACAGTCATAAGTTTTTCGTATATTTGCGATTATAGCGTCTGTAGAATAGAAAATGGATTACAGAAGACGATCAAAAATCAGCGGTTTGGATTTGAGCCGTGGTATTCTTGTTCATAATGAATCTTAAGATTGTTTTTGCCACTTCCAAAGGAGACTGCTCTTTTCCTCAGCAAAACATGTCGGGGAGTCGTAATTTTGGTTTTTGTTATTTTGGCCAAAAATCGGTACCCCAATTTAACGATTCTTTTGAGGCTAATTGACCAGAGAGTTTCTTACAATTAAGGGGATCCAATTTATTTGTAGTAGGCTTCAAAAATGCACAGATCTTAAGCTTGATATTAATGGAAGATCATTCTTTTCCTGACACCTGTAGGTTGAAGATTCTCAAGGATCATTTCACTTACTCTCTTTACGTCAATGTCTGTCGTTCACTGTTTGAAAAGGACAAGCTGCTCTTCTCTTTTTATCTAACTGTGAATCTCCTGAAATATGAGAAAATGGTAAGTAATTAAAAATAATCTCCTGTTCAAACGACCAGCCGTAAGAATTGAGAGGATAAAATAGGAAAATAAGCGTATACGTAATAGTAATATTTAATCCAGAATTTTGTTGTTTGAGTTCAATAAGCAATTACTAGAAGCAAAGGAGATTCTATAGAATAAAATAAATTTGTCACAAACAAGTGTGGCAAAAACATACTAGATGATAATAGCTTTTCTGGATGTTATTGAAACCTAAGTCCGCCCTATACTATTCTTAGGGTTAAGGTTTTACAAAATTTTACCGTAACGTATTCTGAATTCTGAAAGCATATAAAAATGAATTGTGAGAGGCAATTTAAGAAATAACTCATCTTCACTTAAAGCGTTAAATCTTTTTAATTTTTTAGTAAGAATTGCTGAAAGCAAATGTGAATTTTGTTAATTTTTACTAATTCTTTACGAAATACTTTTTTACTAGGATTTTTTTCTTTCTTTTTTTTTTTTTTTAATTCACGATGAAATACGCTCACTTTAACCTCAATATCCGCAAAGCGGTACTTCTTAAAATTGCTCGGTGGTTTCACAGTATCGCAGAAGCACTAGAATGAATATTTTCAAGAGCTGACACAGCTATGGACAAGCCACTTGCATTTACAAAACTTAAGCCATTCAAGTTTTGAGATAAAAGAACGAGACGCATAATGGACCAATAGTTGGACTTACATTATAGTGAAAAGTTTTCAAACTGCGTTGTCCCCTTAAGTATTTCCAGAATGGGTTTTTTTATTTGCTTTTTCCGCTCCAAAATGTTGGGAACTAAGAACAAATGTAATGAAGAGCGCTTTGTCTTAAACTGCTCGTTCCTCCAATTTAGGAATGCAAATGAAAATCCTTTTAAAATCAGCTTTTGTATTAAGTTTTCCAGTTCCTCAAATTCATTGTTAACTGAAAATCAGACTCTAAATGCTTCGAGTCGGAATCTTTTTCAACTGGTCTAAGAAATCAGATAAGCACAGTGATTTCCTATAGAACATATTAAAACGATCAGATTTTATTTATTTAGTTCTAAGAGCAGCGTTTTTCCCCGCAGATTAACGAGAATGAATGGAAATTCCTGTTGACCGGTGGCATAGGCTTGGACAATCCCTTCTCTAATCCGTGCACCTGGCTTCCTCCGCAATCATGGGATGAAATCTGTCGGCTAGAAGACTTGCCGTGCTTCACGAACATTCGTAAGGATTTTACGCGACTTAAAGACGGATGGAAAACCGTGTACGACAGCTTGGTACGTTAACATTCCCAATTGCTTGCTTCCATAAGCTAATTAACGCATCAAATACATTTGTTGTCAGAAAATGGAGTATTGTCATTTTACAGGGTTGATTTCTGCATATGTGAAGGTAAAAATTTAAGCAAACGGTGTGGAGGGGCAGATAACTGCCAGTTTGTCAGGTGGCTACTGAATAGCAGGTATTTGATTTGGGCTGGAGTAAAAGAAGGCAAATCCTGTAGAAGTAAGGCAACAGTGAAATTAGTTACATTCAAATCAGCCGCTGTTGCCTTATCGGTAGGTCCATTTGTTCACAGGGCTTTGAGGATGCCTTTTCGTACCATTACATAGGTATTTAGCTTTTTTGGGTAAATTTAAGAAATGACAGCAACAAAAACAACCGTTGCATTTTAGAAATACTCAAGTGGGATTCAGGAGACCTGCGTCCTATTCCAGAGTGACAGATAGGCACAAATGATTTCTTTAAACGTTTTCACTACTGTACACTCAAAATTGAGCCTTTGTAGATGACTTACACTCCACTTTTAGGCACTTGCTTTGTCTTACTGTCAACTTCTCTTGGCGCTTGTTTTATCATACCGCTTTTCTTCTGCTTTTAGTTATGCCGTGAGTTACGCAGCTAGCTCTCACTGTATGCACAATTCCTGATCCAACTATTTTAAAAACTACCATTTCCCAATAGCACCACGCCTGACCGTTACTGTTTCCAACACCAACACTGAAACAGTAGCGTCTGTTCATCTAGTTGAGTGAGGCATTTTTCTCAACGTTACTTAAATGAGGAAAATATATCAATGTACAGCTAGATGGCCTGTGACCTGTTACACTCTTTTTAAAAAGGCTGCATTTTATCTATTTCAACGATTTAGAAATCCTTTCTCTAACCAAGGGACTGGACAGGGGTAGAGAGGAAAGCTAAAGGATTTTTAGTTGGAATTTCTCATGATGGTATGATAAATTTTGAAGAAATAAAGTAGATACGGCTGCTTCAGTCGTCCAGATAGCAGGAAACAGGCAAATAGCAGAAATAAAGCTTGCCTTAAGCATTTACATAACTTATATGGTAAGTTGACAGCTTCAGTTCATCTTCCAACACTAGCCATTGAGAAACCAAACATGGAAATTACAACCTTTGAAACAGAGGGTGAGAAGACTACTTCATGATGTACACTAAGATGATACCATTTTATAGTAAAGGTGCTGACTTGCAGAAGAAAAGAATCAGGGTCCACATATTGACCGCTGACCACATTCAAAGAGCCAAACTGAAATAAACAGAAATTTCTTCACTTAAATATCATTAAAAAAAAAAAAAAAAAAAAAAAAATCTATTAAATTATTAAAAAAAAAAAAATCTAAAGAATTAGTAAGACCTCAACTAGGACCGCCGTTACTGAACCCTGAACGGTATATATAGTGCCTGTCACCGTCTTGATCTGGAGGAGGCATTAGGCCTCTTACTCATTATAAAAACATTTTCTTTCAGCGTCCAGCTTCAACAATAATACTTTCCTGTGAAAGCACTGGAATGTTGAGAAGTGCTAGTTGATGGGTCTCAGTAACCATTCTTTTTCTCATAGAGGCCATCTTTTTCACCAGTATGGTTTATCCCCAGCAACGCACAAGCAGGCAAAGGGCAGTTTAGTCAATGAAAGGAGTAGAAAGAGGGCACAAAATGACTTCCAGCACCCTCGTCATAAATAACAGTATGATGAATATAGCTGTCTCAAGATCATCAAAAAACTATTTGACGTTTGCTTCTCCTACTCTTGCAACTCATGTTTCTTCCAAAAACAGAGAAGACCTGAGTTCAGCTCCCTGCTCCAAGAGTTTTGTGTATTTTGTCTAAAGTTAAGCTCTGTATCTTAGAGCAGGGACCGAAACTTGGTTTCCTCCAACCAGCTGGCTGGCCACCTTAACGTCAAAGCTTACTGCTGCATCTCTGCTTCTCGTGGATAAACAATCAGTTTTTGGCAGTAGCACAACTCATTGTGGTCTTCAGTGCAACCTTTGCTCATAAGTGTTTCTTAATTTTCTCAGTGATACCAAACTAGCACTTTTTTAGCCATGCTCTTAAAGAGTCGGAGTTTTCACAGCTACATACCTATTTCCCCCTTCTATTAATTGAAAAATAAGATTAGTATCCAGAACGCTGCGCTAAGTGCTAAGAAATCATGGAGAGGGTCAGAGCCCAGGCCCTTTGAGGAACACAAGCTCCATCGTGAATGGATTTGCTAAATCAGAGTTGCTCGGAATCCGTAGTCCACCCATATGCCTCTGTGCCCGGCCCTTTACATGCGAGCCTAAGTTGCCCCGGTGCAGCCGTAACAGCAGTGTCCAGCTAGTATTGTACTGGAGTAAGTTAACATACACCGCACGCTCATTGTTATTCCGGTCTAGTAACTGCTGTCAAATAGCTGGAATGTTCATAAGCTGCTTACAAAATAAGTTCTGGGGCATTCTTTGACTCGTTTTTTCAGTTCAATTTCACTCAGATCCGGCATAAATACCGATTGTCATATAATAGCGTAGCATTTCCTATATCTCATCTCTTGTCTGCTTTCGTCCTAGAGAAAAGAGGAACTGGGGTCGTTAACATTTTAAATACCTGATAATGACTGGCTTCTCTGCCACAGTAGACACTCCCTAGATATACTTTTTTTTTTTTTTTTTTTTTTTTTTTAAGAAAAAACATTAAATGAGGGAAAATAACACAAAGTCCCATTCCTGCAGATTTTTAAAAAGACTATTGTGAATTGATGTATCGAGTTAAGATAATCAACAATTCACATAATTCACAAATGCTTTAGAGAAAACTGAAATATGTATGTTTTTAGGATCCTCAGCACGAGGATTTTCCTGCAGAGTGGCAAGAAAAGTTGGGCGAATTCCAAAGGATGCTCATCATTCGCTGTCTGAGACCTGACAAGGTACGTACAAGGCTACTGCCTTATTAAAAAAAAAAAAAAAAAACCCTCTGTGTATTTTAGAAGCAAAAAACATTTGCAAATTTGCATTTCAACTGAGTTGCCACAGTTTAGCCCCAGCTGGCAGCTAAGCGCTACGCGGGCACTTGCTCAGCACTCACAGTGAGACGGGGGAGAGAAACGGATGTGGTAAGACTGTGAAAGTTCACGCTGAGGTAGTCTGTTTACCAGGTAGAAGTCACAGTAAGATAAATGCCGTCGTTCCAAATGTACTCTGTCCTCCTTCTTTCCCCTAGCTTCTACATACGTAACAATAGGAGACGGAATGTACCTTTGGTTATCCTAGACCAGCCACGTCTCCTCCCAGAAAAGTGTAACAAGCAGACTTATTAACGTGGAAGGATAGGCTTTGAGGTTTGGTTTTTTTTTTTTTTTAAACGTTTCACTGCATACACCAAAATCTCCTGAGCATTTCCAACTCAAGGTCATCTTACAAGCCTAGTGACTTTCCCTTTTTATTACATCTGACAACTTGGCTTGCATAAGTTTTTCACGTTGCTATCCAAGGTCAATTAGATTGGTGTAGGAAGATAATTTAACAGCAGCGTAGACTGTTAAGTAGTAATTACTGCAGACAGCCAGGTCCATTTTGTCCTACACATAGTATTTTGATTCAGGACAGTTGCGAGTGTCTGGCTCAAAGACTTGAATAAGGCATAGATCGCAGCAGGTACTCGCTGTTAGTCATCTTTATTCAAAGGTCAGCCCATGAAAAGCAAGATAAAAGTATTTGCTTATGTATTTATCATACATTCACAGGTTATCGTGACTAGTATTAGCTCACGCCTACCTGTGACAAAGCATTTTGCAAAAGAGAGAAATAAATCGGTTACTACTTCTGCTCCAGAGAGCCTATTAAGAAATTCTTCCTCAAACTGCTGTTCAGCTTAATGTTAGTATTTGCACAGGAATAAAAATATGTTTACTGTATAAAGAGAAAAAAAATATCAGTCATATTCAATTTCACTTTGCCAGTGGGATTCAGTTTAGGGATTTTTTTTTTTTTTTTAAATATATTTAGCAAACTTGTAAGTTGCAAGCATGTTGTTCAGCTATGCTTTCAATAGCATCAGGGAGAGAGTCTTGAATTTAGTTTTAGTTTAGGTATATTTAGGTAATAACTTTTTATAATTAGTCCAGCTTCTGAAGTATCAAACCGCTTCCAATAAAGCAGACCGCTCCTATTTTTAGCTATTTGAGCGCTGTTTATTCTTGATGTAATCTTGACAGCCACCAGGTATATTTTCAATATGAGACCTTACCAGCAAGATAAAGATCTATTGCGCAAAGCCACAGGGGGCTTAGACAACAAATAAGGGGGGCACAGTTCGCACGCCCCATCAGGGAGTTCATCTCACTTCATTCTCTGTTATTATCCATAGAATTAAGAGATGGCATATCAAAGGCCATTAATTAAAAAAGTTCAGATATGTGTGCTTCGATATACGTCAACAGCACAGCCGGCACAAATACTGCAGGGACGATCAGAACTCGAGAACCGTAACTCATTCAAAAGAAGGTTTGCAGTCTGACGGCATAATTAGACAGCAATTCAGTGTAAAGCTAGAGACAAAAAGCAGCAGTCCGACCAAGTTTTATTTTGTCAGGTGTGATATTCTTCCCCTCTGAGAAAAGATAGAGTTGCTAATTGTAGTTTCCGGGAATTACTATTACACACTCACGTTCATTTTTCTACTGCAATGAGATGTTGGATAAACAGTCGGAACTGAACTAAGTTTTCATCCAGAAACTAGACAAACTAGGTTTGGAAGGGCTAGAGCTGCAGGTTACTTAGCAAATAAGGTATTTTAATTATCAATTCCAAGTTACTCATTCTGGCACGACACCATCATGCCTTCCCTAGTGTTCAACCTTCTTAAGAAAAGAAAGAGTTCTGGAGTTCTGTTTTGTTTTTGGTTTTGGTTTTTGTTTTCCTTTTTTTTTTTTTTTTTTTTTGTTTTTGTTTTTTTTTTTTGTTTTTTAAATAGTTCAGCTTCACATTTTAAGATGACTTAGTTAACACTTACAGGGAAGGTTGTTAACCACATCATCTCCAGCATGTAGTACTCCTCCATTGTCAGATCATCAAACCACTTAGTAAGAGATAAAAATTCACAGCTGTGACAGTTGGTGTGCTTCTCCCTGCAACGTGAGCTCAGAAAAAGAACAGATACTAAAACCAAAAAAATTGCACTTCAAGATGCGTAAAAAGCAGGCAGGTTTCTTTAGTATTTCTGTCTACGGACAGAGGAGACATTTTGCAGATAACATCTGAAAGATAATTCAGCCAGTGTTAGATAAAACCAGTTGTGTGAACCGTGAGCGAGAGATAGTGAAAGGCAAGATCTGGACTGACTTCACATCACTGATAGAAATCATTTTCTATTGCCAAATCTCAAACGTTCTCTTTGGATGCAAAAGAAGAAGTGAAAAACCATATAGAGTATAACTAGCAAATGTGTCAAGGTATAAGATAGGATAAGCTTTCGGTAAGTTTCAGTTTAGTAAAATGCTAGAAAACTTGTTAGTTTTGTAATAAATAAAGGGGCGTTGTCAAAGAGATTTACAGAAATATTTAAAGAACGTGGTTAAGTCTGTGCTTACTGTGGGTCATCATTAGTTTCCCAGCCCTCCAGTTCTATCAAGCAAAAGAAACATTTTGCCACATCCGGTTCACTTGCACTTCGGCAGTGGATAAAGCCCACCTTTGCCACTTGCAAGAGACAGTTGAGAAGTTTAGAACTTCATCCAACACATGGCTCGTGCTCACATGGAATCATCGCAGAAGACTTTTGGTAACGTTTTTCCCCGCTGTATCTATCCGCATAGATCCAGCTGAAAAAAAAGTCTTAAGAGCGAGAGCTGCAAGAGGGCAAGTCAGTAAAGGAACAAGGAACAGTCAGATCCAGGAAGTAGGTTTTTATGTAGCTGTTATAATCGCAGGCTACCACAGTACTTTTGCTATTTCAGAGATTAGCTAGCACACCTACAGCAGCGTTCTGCTATCCATGCACGTAATCTGCTGTATCTGAGAATATATTTTTTTTCTAGAAAAAAAAATGTAGCGCAGGACCACGGCCATAGAAAACCCTTACATATAAACTGCGTGAGTTTAGCGCTACATTTTCCTGTCAGTTTAGAAAGGTACCTAGCAAGAAAACTGAAAAACACGTTTGTTTCAGTTATCAAGATTCACCTCTTAGATAACTCCTTTAGCACAGCATAGCTGAGATCTAACCCAGTTGTTCGATACATGCGCCAAAACAGAAACACAGTCTCCTCTTTTCAGCCTGCAAGTTGAAGCCTGCAAGGACGTAAGCGTTTAGTAATATGAAGATGATTTTAACTTTGGATATTAGATTCCGAAAGTAATCATTCCGATACTTCATCCTTCCTACTGGATGAAGTAGAATAGTCCCCTAGGCTTATTTCTAAAAGGAGAATCTGCAAACAGAAATGCAATGTAATGTAAAAAGTAACCCTAAGTTCAGAATACATAAAATTAAACATAGATCAGCAAACTAAATACATGAGCTTGTAGTCATCCTGCTGCAATATTTTAGAGCACAAGGAAAACAAATCGCTCAGCTTTTTATCTCTGACTAAGCAAATGCTCACAAAGACCTCTTGAACAAAAGTACACTAACATGAAGAACTTCACCTTTATAGCATGTAAAAAAAAACCCCACAATGTTAAAGCATCCTTTATCACTCATTCTCTGAAGCATATTTGCAGTTCATTACAAAAAGCTAGTTAACCAAGGTTTTTAAGCGACTTTCATAATCTTACATTTCTTTAAGCTCATTCAGAAGTTTCAAAGTCGAAAGGAGCTCTTGCAGAAGCGCCTCCATCGGTGCAGGCTGTAGGGAGTGTAGGTCAGAGCTCCTGTCTTCCCAGGTCTCCAATTTAAGTTATTTGCCTAATTGGTGACACACTACACCTGTGAAGCAGAGCGGCTTTAAAATAAGTGAGAACACATGGGTGAGAGTGGGAGTGTGAAGAGTGGGATACAAGTCTTCTTTTGTTTCAGGTATGTGATGTTTCATATTATGTATTTATTAACTGAAATGAATAGTGTTTATTATGTATGATTGCATTTATTATTGTGTTTTATAATTGTGGTGTTGAAAATGTAAGTGAAAAGCTTATAGAAATTCAATAGTTTTGTGTAGAGTTGATACAGAAGCTGTTGAAAACAATACAGAAGCTGTTGAAAACACATAGGCTGTAATAACAGGAATTGAACTACTACTGGTGTTTTTGAAGTGTTTTAAATTACTTCAATTTCATGTCAAGGGTCAAAATTTTATACTGTGTTTGCTAATGTTGTTGTATCTGTGGTATTTCTGTAATGGTGAATTGGTAATTATGCAATGTTCAGTGTATTTTAAGGTATACTATTGAAGAAACAAATAAAATAAATGGTGACTTAAAAGAGGAAAGTAGCTATAGATGTTTGTAGTTATCAAAGCATGCAGCTGTGTTCTTGCAAACTGTTTCATACTTATGAAACTGTGCTTACTCTACAATAGTAAATCTAAAGGGCAGGATACTATGCTATGCTGTACTTTGCAAATCTGAGGTTTTACTTCTTTCAAATTATCTCTTTCAAAATTATGTCTTTCAAAGCAAGCTCCATTAAGGTATTTGAAAGGTGAAATTCTGTTTGCGACATAATTAGCATGCGCGCGGGTGGGCTTCCAGGTTCGCTTCCAGGTTCTTACGTCACTATGTTACTCTGTTCAGATGCGAGATGGGAATGACTTTAAGGGTTGCTTATTTCAGCCATTTCAGGGTACGTCTTTCTTACGAGATTATTTCGGTCACATTTTTTATGTATTAAGTTATTTCTCTGGGATTGAATTAGTGGTTTGTTGTCTGTGTAGCGGTACTCTCCTTGGGGCTTATAGTAAACTGTTCCAAATGGCATAGTAACACTTCCACATCAATAGGGTGTTCAGATTTGATTGTTTCTTTTTTTAGGTAATACCAACAGTGCAGGAATTCATCATTCACAACCTGGGCCGTCCGTTTATCGAGCCACCTCCATTTGATTTGTCGAGAGCGTTTTCTGACAGCCACTCTTGCGCACCACTGATATTCATACTTTCTCCCGGTGCCGACCCCATGGCAGCACTTGTTAAGTTTGCTGACGATCAGGTATTGTAATATCTCCAGATTTTTTTCAAGGTAGATGATGCGTGTGTGTGTGTGTGTGTGTTGTTAATCTAAAACTCCTACGTTTCCTTAAGATAAATTTCTTGCACCGCACGCCTGTGACTACCGGAGTTCTTAGCCGTTGAGCGTCATGCAGCTGTCCGGCTACCAAGCAGTAAACTCTCGGTGCATTTTATTGTAGATTGCGTGCATCCCTTATGAGCCCTTATGTTTATAGGAGTTTTGTGGAACTGTCAGAACCGTAAGGTTCAGAACTAAACAGATGCATAGCGGGACTCTTTCCCTGGCAGATGATCACTGAGAGGTTGTAGGCAACCGGGGTGATGTGAGAAAATGTTTTCAATTGTATTGTAAAACAAGTAGTGCAGAGGAATTCAAGAATACGTACGGATGTGAGCTCTGATGCTATAAGCTATGTTGTGCTTCCACAGTATGTTTCTTACCTTTAGCGTGCTTTGTTACGCAGGGATACAGCGACACAAAACTCAGTTCTCTGTCGCTCGGACAAGGCCAAGGCCCGATAGCCATGAGAATGATAGAGAAGGCAGTGAAGGAAGGAACGTGGATAGTTCTGCAGAATTGCCATTTGGCAAGCTCGTGGATGCCCACGCTGGAACGAGTGTGCGAGGTAAAAATAACTAACGTTTTCGCTACACTTTTGAAAGTACATTTGAGGCATGTGGGCAGTTTACAATGCTCAATGACGATTCCCATTAATTACCTGGAATCACCACGTAGGTTCTGTCCTCCCTGCAAAAAAAAAAAAAAAAAAAAAAAATTGTGCAAATAATAACAGAGGAGATGCATATTAGTCTGTCACTTATTCCAATTGTTTTCGTATGTGTTTATTGTAGGAGCTTAATCCAGACACAACGCATCCGGATTTCAGAATCTGGCTCACCAGTTACCCGTCTGCCACATTTCCCGTGTCCGTACTTCAGAACGGAGTGAAAATGACGAACGAAGCGCCGAAAGGTTTACGAGCAAACATAATTCGTTCGTACCTGATGGATCCCATATCTGACCCTAATTTTTTCAACAGCTGCAAAAAAACGGTTAGTAATGCGGTGGTGGCCTTACTTCATGAAGGGGTTAAAGAAGGGGTTAAAGAAGACGGTGACCGCTCTGGTGAAAAAAAGTAGCAAATTAAGTAGTTGTCTTATAGCGTATCGAAGTACTTTTGATTATCGGTAGCAGAAAAGTAAGCATTTCTTGTTTTCTGGTTATCTCCTACTTCAGTGGTGACTTTGTGGCGTGGTGTTGATAATATGCCTCTTCAACAGAAGTGAATTGAAAGGCACACTGTTTACTATTGCAAATCTGCAAGGTTGTTGTCGCAAGGGTTTTATCCGAAATGCAAAATACGCAGTTGCTCTCTTGAACTGTGAGGGCCGATGGAATTTGTTTCTTTTAAATGAGATCTAATACTTTGCTGAAATGTTTTCAATTACAAACAAAGCAAATGTAAGCTTCCTACACGTAGGTTTCCTTAAAGGCCTAAAAACTTTACTGAGAAGGAACAGGGCGACATTGTCTGAACAGAATTTAACAGTGAAATTCTGTAAAGGACGTAGTTATTAGTAATGTGCTTCCATTTGTTTGTAAGGCTGAGTTCAAGGCATTGCTGTATGGCCTATGCTTCTTCCACGCGCTGGTGCAAGAAAGGCGGAAGTTCGGGCCACTGGGTTGGAACATACCATACGAGTTCAACGAGACGGATCTGCGCATCAGCGTGCAGCAGCTGCACATCTTCCTGGACCATTACGAGGTATGGCAACCTTCCCGAGGCCCGCACGTGGTTCTCACGTGCAACGTAGACCGGTGAGGGCACGTACTCAGACAGCGGAGAGTTCCCTGGACAGTGGTTGAGTAGGGGTCACTGGGCAGTGAGCGTTTACTTGCAGCAGTGTGAAAAACGTTCCTTTTTGGAGGTTAGCGTGTTGTGGTCCGTACGTAATTGATGCTGGAAATGTTCAGGTTCTGATGTTGGCTGTCTGTCACGCAGAATACGATCCACACTGTTGTCCGTTCTGTCTGAATCTTACACCGTCTCTAGAGAGATGCTGTGGTTTCCTCTCTTGGAAGAGTCGTTGGAAGCCATGAATCATTATGCTGAAACCGGTGCTGTGACTTAGATAGTCCTAGGGACAATACAGGACTCCAGAGTACAGCAGATGATGCGTGAGGTTGTTTTGTGACAATGTATTTTTTTTTTATTTTTTGCCTATGGTGTTATTGTTCTAAAGAAGAAGTGGTGTTTCATAAGACAAAAGTAGCCCAAGTGTAGTATAAATACTGAAATATGAAGTATAAGGATCATTTTAAGTACTGAAGTAGTTGCAGATAAGGAGATTTACAGTATAAGAGCGAACTATCAGTTGTAAATCATACTTGGTTAAGGTTTTGCGAGAATGCCGGTTGACTTGAAATTAGATGATAGCGATACTGAAGTGGCCATTGGGCTAAGTAATAGTCTGCGGCTGAATGTGTTTTGTTTTTTTTCTTTTTCCTCTAGGAGGTACCTTACGATGCTCTGCGCTACATGACCGGGGAATGTAACTACGGCGGCAGAGTCACCGACGACTGGGATCGCCGCACACTCCGTAGCGTTCTGAACACTTTTTTCTCATCAGAAGTCATTACAAATAGAGATTACAAGTTCGATTCGAGCGGCCTTTACTTCGTTCCTCCTGAAGGTGATGTAAGTATTTGAAAGATGTGGATTTATTAGAAGCTTCCTTGGTATCAAGGAGTTGCCTAATTGAAGGAATACTGTATATATGTTTACGTACATACAAATTCATACATAAAAATGTATATATGTATGTGATTATGCTTATGTTGAATAGCGCTTTGTCGCTGGTACTATTGGGTAGCGCTTTAGTGATGGGTAAGGTCTGGAAATTATGATAAGGAAAGAAAGGAATTAATAGCCTGAATTAGTAAGGCTTCTTAAAGCGTGCAGTCTGCACCATTTCGTACACTCAGGGCTAGGTAGAGCGATCTAGCCCACTTAAGTTTAAAGGACATTCAGCTTGCATAAGAGAATGGGCAGTGCTGGGAAGGACCTTGTGATTGATAAGTTGATGAAACAGGTGAGTTAAAGGAAGTGTTCTTTTTTTTGCAGCACGGAAGCTACATTGAATATACCAGGATGCTCCCACTGAATCCTTCCCCAGAGATATTTGGAATGCATGCCAATGCTGATATTACTAAGGATCAGTCAGAAACACAGTTGTTATTTGACAGCATTCTTCTTACTCAGGTGATGCAAAAGATGATAAGACAGCTGATTAGATAGTCTGTTCCTGTAATTTCACAGGTGTACAAGTGACTGTCTGGAGTGTTTAATCTCAGTTGTTAATGTGTTTTAATGTTTTGCTGTTAATTATGTAGAAGTTAGTGTATAGCTAGACTGAGCTTTAAAGGTGTGTGGTTTTTTTTTGTTTATGAGAGATTGTGTCAGTACTTCAGTATTAAAGTACAAAGCATTTTTTTTGAGGAAACAGACTTAGAAATGTTATGACATGGCAAGTTTTTGTTTTTTTCAGTAGTGTACAGTCTGAAATTTCCAATGTTTGACATTACAGTCCAGGGCAGCTGGTACAGGTGCCAAATCCACGGATGACATTGTTCATGATGTGACAGGTGACATCCTGAGTAAACTGCCCAGTGACTTTGACATTGAAACAGTAAGCAGAAAGTACCCAACTGCCTACAGTGAAAGTATGAACACAGTGCTTGTTCAGGAAATGGGAAGATTCAACAAATTGTTGCACATGATTCGTGAGTCTTGTGTCAACATCCAGAAAGCCATGAAGGTACATGGAATATTGCCCAATTTCATATTTCATAACCATATTTCTGCACATAAGTGGGCGAACACGTTCTTACGTTCTTACGTTCTTACGTTCTTACGTTCTTACGTTCT
>NW_024962471.1:0-1974 GCF_019238085.1 Lagopus leucura | reverse complement strand
CAGGTTCTGGCAGCACAGCACCCCGCCTGCTTGCAGTGTGCTTGAGAATGTGGCGTTGCTGTCAGAATGAGATGCAAATGGCCATGGAATCCACTTGCAGTCCAGCAACCCGGTGAGGAGGGCTGTGCAGGAGAGGGCAGCACATGAAAGAATAGCAGGAGGCTGCTCCTCCTGTGTTTCCCATCTGTCTTGCAGATGGAAGCCCAACTCCAATGGAAACAGGGGATCCCAAGGGGCGGAGCTCTGTTGGAAGAACTGGTGTTGTTGTCCACAAAAAAAAAGCTAAGTCAGCCCCAGAATGCAGCCTGTCTTGCTGCTGCAGGACCCTGGAATCTCCCCAAGATAGCCCTGTTGTACCCCAACGCCTTTGCACTGCCTTGCTGACTCCTGACCTCTCAGCAGGTTCTGGCAGCACAGCACCCCTCCTGCTTGCAGTGTGCTTGTGAATGTGGCGTTGCTGTCAGAATGAGATGCAAATGGCCATGGATCCACTTGCAGTCCAGCAACCTGGTGAGCAGGGCTGTGCAGGGGAGGGCAGCACGGGGAAGGGGTGCAGGAGGCTCCTCCTCCTGTGTTTCCCATCTGTCTTGCAGATGGAAGCCCAACACCAATGCGAACATGGGATCTGAAGGGCCTGAGCTCTCTTGTAAGAACTGGTGTTGATGTCCAACAAAAAAAGTTAAGTCTGCCCCAGAATGCAGCCTGTCTTGCTGCTGCAGGACTCTGGAACCTCCCCAGAATCCTCCTTTTGTACCCCATAGCCTTTGCACTGCATTGCTGACTCCTGACTTCTCAGCAGGTTCTGGCAGCACAGCACTGCGCCTGCTTGCAGTGTGCTTGTGAATGTGGCGTTGCTGTCAGAATGAGATCCAAATGGCCATGGAATCCACTTGCAGTCCAGCAACCTGGTGAGCAGGGCTGTGCAGGGGAGGGCAGGACATGGAAAAATAGCATGAGGCTGCTCCTCCTGTGCTTCCCATCTGTCTTGCAGATGGGAGCCCAACACCAATGCCAACATGGGATCCGAAGAGCCTGAGCTCTGTTGGAAGAACTGGTGTTTGTGTCCTGCTAAAACAGATAAGTCATCCCCAGAATACAGCCTGTCTTGCCGCTGCAGGACCCTGCTATCTCCCCAAGATTGCCCTGTTGTACCCCAACGCCTTCGCACTGCTTTGCTGACTCCTGACCTTTCAGCAGGTTCTGGCAGCACAGCACCCCGCCTGCTTGCAGTGTGCTTGTGAATGTGGCGTTGCTGTCAGAATGAGATGCAAATGGCCATGGATCCACTTGCAGTCCAGCAACCCGGTGAGCAAAGCTTTGCAGGGGAGGGCAGCCTGGGGAAGGGGAGCAGGAGGTTGCTCCTCCTGTGCTTCCGATTTGCCTTGCAGATGGCAGCCCAACACCAATGCCAACAGGGGATACCAATGGCCTGAGCTCTGTTGTAAGAACTTGTGTTGATGTCCTACAAAAAAAGATAAGTCAGCCCCAGAATGCAGCCTGTCTTGCTGCTGCAGGACTCTGGAATCTCCCCAGAATCCTCCTTTTGTACCCCAAAGCCTTTGCACTGCTTTGCTGACTCCTGACCTCTCAGCAGGTTCTGGCACCACAACACTGCGCCTGCTTGCAGTGTGCTTGTGAATGTGGCATTGCTGTCAGAATGAGATGCAAATGGCCATGGAAACGACTTGCAGTCCAGCAAGCCGGTGAGCAGGGCTGTGCAGGGGAGGGCAGGCCATGCAAAAATAGCAGGAGGCTGCTCCTCCTTTGCTTCCCATCTACGTTGCTGATGGAAGCCCTACACCATTGTCAACAGGGGATCCCAAGGGCCTGGTCTCAGTTGGAAGAACTGGTGTTCGTGTCCTATAAAAACAGATAAGTCAGCCCCAAAATGCAGCCTGTCTTGCTGCTAGCGGTCCCTTGTATCTCCCCAAGATAGCCCTGTTGTACCCCAAAGCCTTTGCACTGCTTTGCTGA
>NW_024962470.1:0-3021 GCF_019238085.1 Lagopus leucura | reverse complement strand
TTAAAAGTATTTTCTAAATGGAAGGGATGCAGTAAGTTTTTCCTTGGGGAAAAAAAAAAAAAGTAGTTTGACAACTTTGTGTAACACAATGCACTGATTAAGTAGATCAAAAAGTAAATAAAATACATAATGCATGTCAAAAGTTTTTGAGTAGTAAATATGAGTGCACAAGAGAGGTGGTTTTTAGGACAAACAACTAAAACAGTGATTTCCCTTTTGACCATGTATTGTTTTCAAAGCAAACAGGAGAAAATGGGATTAAGAAATGTTTAAACACTTCACAGAGGAATGTTAACCAACCACAGCTAAGTGGGAGTGATCAATTCACTTAACCCCTTTGTTGCTCAGTGTTGAGACACAAGTTCAACCAAACTAAAAGCTACAAGGAAAGCTGCAAAACATTACAAATAATTGTTTTTCCCTTGCAGTCCAAGGGAGTCTCCACATCTTCACCTGAAGGCCTGGCTGACCTTTTATAATTGGTGGCTAATTAACAACTGTAGGCTTGCCTACCTCCAAAGAGAAACTATGCTAGTCTCAATGATCATTAAAAACTTCTGCAATTAGTAGGTTTGTAAACATATTCATTTTGTATATATAGTTATTTTAAAAATAAATTCATCATGTCTATTCTAGAAACACGTTTCATCACATTTAAAGGCATTGAAATACTATCAACATTGTCTGGTGAGTTAAGGGATAGCGAACACTGAAACAGACAACAATAAGTTGTAAATGTTTTGAATTTTTCTTACTAATATATCATCCACGCTGCTGGAGCAAAAGAAAAAAATAAATAAATAAAAAGATATTAAACTGCAGCCAGGTTTTTCTATGTTGAACTTAAAGGCAAAAAACTAAAATTGTCAATGTTTTCAAGTAAAAATATCAGCATGTAATTATTGGAAATTCTGATTTTTATATCACAACAGTAATTTAGGAGCATTTGAGAGCTATGAATGATTTAATGCTTGCTAACCTTTCAGAACAGAACAATGATGTGTGAATAAAAAGTTTAAGAATTTAGAAAGAAACCACAACCGTGTCCAGTGAAACCTGAATTCAAAGTAATGTAGAGTTCATTTAAATCAATTAAGGGAGTTAATTTAAATTACTGCTTTAATTTAAAATTACTTAATTAATTTGTTATAGAGAAGTCAAGGATCACAGAAGAAATAGTATTCATGCTAGAGGGAAGCAGAATTCACACGTCCAAGGAGCATGTGCAATCACCCCATTGCTTCTTCTCCAAAGAGATCGAGTGGAAATTAAAAAGTAAATAAAGCACCAAAAAATGTCGATATCAGGTTTGGAACTGAAAGGAAAATAAATTTTAATTTTAATTAATTAACTAATTAATTTTCACTGATCTCACCTAAAAGTTGTGCAGTGTGGGGCAATATGAGTATGCTGCTGATTTTGGCTGCACAGTTACAGCAATTCTAAAAACTTACTCTAACTGTGGGTATCCTCTAATTAGGGTTAGGGTTATGTTTAGGGTTTGGTTTAGGGTTAGGGTAAGGGTTATGTTTAGGACTGATTAAAGTTAGGTTCAATAAGGGTTAGCATTAGGATGAATTAGAGTTAGGGTTAGGGTTTTGGTTAGGGTGATGTCCAATTAGGGTTAGGGTTAGGTTTAGGTCTGGGGTTATGATTAATTAGGGTTAGGGTTAGGCATAGGGTTAGTGTTAATTTTAGTGATAGGGTTAAAGTTAAGGTTCAGGTTAGGTTAAGGTTTAGTGTTAGGGTGAGGGCTGGGATGACTTAGAGTTAGGTTAAGGGTTATCATTAGAGTTAGGATTAGGGTTAGGGTTTGTGGATGTTGGCAAACTTGTCTGGTTTTGGCGTGGCTTCTCAAAATCCTCCTGCTTTCACTTCCTCCTCTCCTCTCCTCTCCTCTCCTCTCCTCTCCTCTCCTCTCCTCTCCCCTCCTCTCCCCTCCCCTCCTCTCCCCTCCTCTCCTCTCCTCTCCTCCTGCATTTCTTTTTATTCCCTCCTTGGAACATATTCACATCTTGTGTCTGCTTTGCCTCTTAGCAAACTCCACTCAAAGAGCTGAATCATCTTTGAAATCACCTGCAAAAACTTTTCCTGCTCTGTTCTTGTGCTGAGGAGACTGACGTTTTGTATTTGCAAAGGTGTCTGTGAGTCTGGTGATTATGCATGTTACTGGTTTATCCTAAATCTTGATGCCCACAGCAGTCTGAGTGAAAGGCATGGGAGCATTTCTGAGATTCCTCAAAGTGAATGCAGAAGGAGGGGTTTGGAGAACAGAGTCATGACATGGGCGGTCATGTTGGGCACTAACCCAACAAGGGCACGGGGAGATTCTAGGTACATTTAAAACTCCATTTCTGTTGACATAAATGTGTGTATTTTCAAATGGAATATGCTGAGCTGCAATCCCACATTCAATTCAAAAATTGGTCACATCTCTTTACCAGAATGTTGTAAGAGAAAAATTAGAGGCCAATTAGTGGATGTAAGGATTGACTAGAGAGGCAGTGGTGGATTTCACCATAAGGCATTTCAGCAGTGATGACAGTGACAGCAGTCACATCTGCTTGTGAAGATTTTTATAAGCACAGCATGCAGGTTCTTGTTCATAGCTTGTGAAAATGCATAGCCAGTGGTGGTATTAAAAAGTTGTGATTTGTAGCTGAGAAGTTGACAAATAGTGCTGTTATGATTTTTGTACCAGTGGTCATTTCCAGGTAAATACAGGTAAGAAGCATTACTTTCAGAGCAACTCAGGTATATGCAACCCAAGACAATTTCTCTTCACTCAGTTTGGCCCAGGCAAGCCAAAAGTTGGACATGCATGTGTGTGAAGCAAAGCATCTTGAAACAAGCACGCAGCCCCTGTGCAACACCTTACCAGCACAACTGCATGGTTCTTGCTGTGATTTTCTGCTTCTCATCCCCTCTGAAAACGTCTTGGATTCATCCTTTCCTCAAAGCTTCAGGAGTTTCACCCCAGCAAATGAACAGCAGTGCTGTTATGAAGTATTATCCCTTGCT
>NW_024962469.1:0-2889 GCF_019238085.1 Lagopus leucura | reverse complement strand
GGGGGGGTTTAGTGCTGCGTGAATGACTGCAAGCGGAGGCGTAGGAAAGTGAATATAAAACCTTTAATAATTTAATGCAATGTAACCTAATTGAACATCGTGTCAGATAATGGAGCAGTCCGAGATGACGTCGGTGGACAGCCCAGGTTTGGAGGGGCAGCGCTGGGGCCGGTGCCGGTGCCCCTGAAGCACCGCCGCTGCTCTCTGTGCCGCAGGGGCCGGCGAGGAGCCCGGAGCTGCAGGGAGCCTCATTTGCGGGCCGTGGCCGCGCCTCAGCTGCGCCTTCTTTGCGGGCCGCTTTCCGCAGCCGCTCCCGCTGAGGCTGAGCCCGGCCGGCCTCGCCTAGCGCCGCCGTTTCTGCCGCGGAGCGTCGTGGCCCGGGGGCAGCTTCCTCTTCCCGGCCGGGACGCTGTCCTTGCGCTGCTCGCGCCCTCTGCTCCTGCCTTTCCTGGCGCTGCGGGCGGGCGCCGGGCACTCGGCCGGCTCGGTGCCACCCTGGCGGCGGCTGTCCGGCACGCGGCAGGAGGTGCAGCCGGGCGGCAGCGCCAGGCGGGCGAGAAGCACCCGGGGCTGCCTCTGCTTCGCCTCCTCCATCAGCCGTGCGGTCTGGGCCGAAGGAGGCACGCGAGCATCCAGGGGGGTCGGCAGCGCCAGGCGGGCGAGAAGCACCCGGGGCTGCCTCTGCCGCGCCTCCTCCATCAGGTGCCCGCGGAGCCGCGATTCAGAGGATGCCGGCTGCCCTGAGAACGGCTCCCCGAGGGGCCCGGCGACAGCATGCGCCTCTCTGCCGAGCTGCCTGCCGCTCGTGGGAAGGTCGGGGGCCGCTCCGACGGCAGGAGAGGTGCTGAGGCTGCTGGGGACGGCTGGCAGTGGCGGCTGGGGGACCTCCGGGCAACTCGACGCTTCTGGAAAAGCAAAACCCCCCCAGAATGATGACGGCAGCCTTCCCACAGCCACTCGGGGCGGACATCCGCCCGCTGCGGCCCCTGCACTCACCAGCCATCCAGGTGAGCAGACTGTCAATGTCCTTGTCCCCTGGAACGGCTGAGCTGGGGGTCCCTTCTGGAGAAGGAAGGAAATCCCCAAGGGTCAGGGCCAGCTTTCCCACAGCCCCTCGGTGCAGACATCCCCGCCTGCTCTGCAGCCCCTCAACTCACCGTTGCTGAGCCACGCCAGCACATCATCGATCTCCGAGGTGTCGACCGGGATGCCTGCGTTGGATGTCAGTTCTGGAAAGAGCAAGAAGATCCCCACAGTGGCAATGCCAGCTTTCCCACCCCCCCTCGGTGCGGACGCCCACCCACCCCCTCTGCAGACCACAGACTCACCGCTGATCCACGGGAGCAGATCAGCAACATCCTCCGCCACGTCTGCGCTCGCTGTCGCCGCTGGAAAAGCAAGAACGTCCCCAGTGAGGCAATGCCAGCCTTCCCACAGCCGCCCGGTGCGGACAGCCTGCCGCCCGCCCTGCAGCCCCCAAACTCACCACCTGAGTCCAGCGCCGCGCCGCTGCAGCCGAGCGGAGCCGCGGTGGGTTGGGGGCACGCGTCGGTGGGCGCTGGGTGCCCCTGGCCCTCCGTGAGCACCACGGCATCTGCAAAGGGCCCCGCCGCCTGCTGCCAGCTGGCGGGCACGGTGCAGGGCGCGGGGAGCCCCTGCTGCTGCGCTGGAGGTGCCGGCGGAAGGACGCGGCGATGGGGGTCCTGCAGCGGGCAGCCGCCTGCGGGCTGCGGGGGCTGCGCGTGGAACACGGCCCCAGGCCACAGCCCCATCGGCTGCGGGGGCTGCGGTGTCCCTGCCTGCAGGGGATGTCCCCAGCGGTGGGCAGGGGCCGCGGGGGGAGCCGTCCCTGGGTGCAGCCCCCAAGGTGGGAGCTGACGCACAGATGGAGGCGGCCCCCCAGGTGGGAGCTGCGCTCCCTGTCCCCGGACACGGGGCACCCCAGGCCAGACCTGAGGCACCACGTGGGTGACAACGGGGACGTAGAGGGGTTGCAGTGTCACCGGCACTGCTGCGTTGCCAAAGGTGGGCTGCATTGCAGCAGGCCGGTGGTGGCACAAAGGATCCAAAGAAAGCGGCGTCGGGTGTCGGAAGCACCGTCAGCGTCGGTGAAGGGATTCTCTCTGTGGGGAAATGCCCAAATGGGCGCTGGGTGAGATGTGGGGCACTGGGAGCAGCCGGAGGGCCGCAGTGCCAGGAGCAGAGCAGCCTGCTGCCTTACCTGCCAAGGGAGCTCGAGAGTGGCAGCGGGGGGTTCCGTGACCGCTGAGGTCAGCCCCTCTCCCTGAGCTCACAAGAACTCTCTGTGACACTGTCACAGCACGGCTCTGCGCCTGCCCCGTCCCCAGCACTTGTTGTGGCTGCTCGCTGTGGCCTTCCGTTGTCTCAGTGGAGATGATAAACATGATGGAAAAGAACTTTTTTCGTGTCTGGGTGGCGATGGGACCGAGGGAATGGTTTTAACGTGAAGGGGGGGATTGGGATTCGAGGTCAGGGAAGTTCATCCCAGGGGGAGCTGAGGCCCTGGCACTGCTGCCCGGAGCGGCCGTGGGTGCCCCATCCCTGCGGGTGCACCCGACTCAGCTCCCATTGCAGGGAATGGAGACGAAGGCAGGGACGTGGCTGACGGCACTCCAACTCCCGGTGGCATCGCAGGGCTGCGGTGCTTGGACTCTGAAAGCCACCAAACTCCCACTGCTGGCTGCCTTCCTTCACACATCCGCCTGTCACAAAGCACAGGGGCTGGAAGGGAGCTCTGGAGATGCCCGCAGTACAACCTGCCCCCAGAGCAGCTTCCCTGCAGCGCTGGCACAGGAGAGTCTGCCTTGAGCTGGGAGCCCAGCACTCACCCAGTGCTCCACACGTGCCCAGTGCTTTCTGCGGCCCTCA
>NW_024962468.1:876-1742 GCF_019238085.1 Lagopus leucura | reverse complement strand
GAGGATTCAACACCGCCATCAGCACTTCGGGGAGCATCTTTAATGATTAGAAATATTTATTAGCGATCATCCGCCGAGGATTTCGAGCTGATGGGGGTTTGCGGAGGTGTAATTGTGCAGAGCTGTAATTAGACACGCGGCCGGGTAATTGGGATGGAGCTAAATGTGTTCTCGAGTGCATATGTGTGTGTCCATGTCCGGGTGCACATGGATACACCCAAAGTTCTGCCCCCCCCCCCGATCCCACATATAGAACTGATCATTTTTATTATTTTTCCCCATATTTTATTCTTTTTTTTTCTTCCCCCCCCCCCCCCCAAAAAAAGAGAAAAAAGCTGTGAAAACCGCATTAAAATAGGTATTGAAACGGTTTTAAAGGGAAGAGACGCTGGAAGGGAGAGGGGGGGGGGAATAATAAAGGGGCAGCTGCAGAGCGATGGGGAGAAGTGGGGTTCTCATCTCAGCCCTACGGATTTGGGGTTGGGTCTCCCAGCCCCGCTTTGGGGTGGAGCAGAGCCCCCAAATGCCCCCCCCCCTCCATTTGTTTCTATGGGGCTGGGGGCTTCCAGGAGATCCTGGGAGGTGAATCCAAACACCTCCGCCGTCTGGAAAGCATCTGGGATGGAAGGAAGGGACGTTTTGTTTGATTTTCTATTTCGGTTTTTGTTCCAAATGTGGGTAAATGAAAGTGGGAAGGTGGATGAATGAAAGGTCGGGGGCAGAGAGAGGCTGCAAGGTGCGGGTAGCAGGCTGCTGGGACAGCTGGATGTGGGGTGCTGCCCTGTTGGTGCGCCCTGATGGGGGGTGTTACTATGGGGGGGTGCCCACATATGGGGCAGGGTGTTGTTGGGGTGCCCAGATGTGGG
>NW_024962468.1:0-866 GCF_019238085.1 Lagopus leucura | reverse complement strand
GAGGATTCAACACCGCCATCAGCACTTCGGGGAGCATCTTTAATGATTAGAAATATTTATTAGCGATCATCCGCCGAGGATTTCGAGCTGATGGGGGTTTGCGGAGGTGTAATTGTGCAGAGCTGTAATTAGACACGCGGCCGGGTAATTGGGATGGAGCTAAATGTGTTCTCGAGTGCATATGTGTGTGTCCATGTCCGGGTGCACATGGATACACCCAAAGTTCTGCCCCCCCCCCCGATCCCACATATAGAACTGATCATTTTTATTATTTTTCCCCATATTTTATTCTTTTTTTTTCTTCCCCCCCCCCCCCCCAAAAAAAGAGAAAAAAGCTGTGAAAACCGCATTAAAATAGGTATTGAAACGGTTTTAAAGGGAAGAGACGCTGGAAGGGAGAGGGGGGGGGGAATAATAAAGGGGCAGCTGCAGAGCGATGGGGAGAAGTGGGGTTCTCATCTCAGCCCTACGGATTTGGGGTTGGGTCTCCCAGCCCCGCTTTGGGGTGGAGCAGAGCCCCCAAATGCCCCCCCCCCTCCATTTGTTTCTATGGGGCTGGGGGCTTCCAGGAGATCCTGGGAGGTGAATCCAAACACCTCCGCCGTCTGGAAAGCATCTGGGATGGAAGGAAGGGACGTTTTGTTTGATTTTCTATTTCGGTTTTTGTTCCAAATGTGGGTAAATGAAAGTGGGAAGGTGGATGAATGAAAGGTCGGGGGCAGAGAGAGGCTGCAAGGTGCGGGTAGCAGGCTGCTGGGACAGCTGGATGTGGGGTGCTGCCCTGTTGGTGCGCCCTGATGGGGGGTGTTACTATGGGGGGGTGCCCACATATGGGGCAGGGTGTTGTTGGGGTGCCCAGATGTGGG
>NW_024962467.1:1130-1707 GCF_019238085.1 Lagopus leucura | reverse complement strand
GTGATGAGCGCCTCACTGTCCTCTAGGCATGGACTCTCTGTGGGTCACTATTTTGCAGCCCTTTCCTAGTATTGGCCCCTTTGGTTCCCATGGATCCCTATCTGGCAGCCTCTTGCTTTCAGTAATCCCTTTGGTCCCCATGGATCCCCATCTGGCAGCCCCTTCCCTTCATTAACCCCTTTGGTTCCCAGCGGATCACTATCTGGCAGTCTCTTTCATGAACCCCTTTGGTTCCTCATGGATCACTATCTGGCAGCCCCTTCCCATCATTAACACCTTTGGTCCCCCATGGATCGCTATCTGGCAGCTCTTCCCGTGATGAGCGCCCCGTTGTCCTCTAGGCATGGACTCTCGGTGGATCACTATTTGGCTGCCCTTTCCTAGTGTTGGCCCCTCTGGTTCATTATGGATCCCTATCTGGCAGCCCCTTCCCTCTGTTAACCCCTTTGGTCCCTATAGATCACTATCTGGCAGACCCTTCCCTTCATTAACCCCTTTGGTTCACAATGGATCACTATTTGGCTGCCCCCTCCTAGTGTTGACCCCTTTGGTTCAGAATGGATCCCTATCTGGCAGC
>NW_024962467.1:0-1120 GCF_019238085.1 Lagopus leucura | reverse complement strand
CCTAGTGTTGACCCCTTTGGTTCAGAATGGATCCCTATCTGGCAGCCTCTTGCCTTCAGTAACACCTTTTGTAACTGATGTTTCACTATCTTGCAGATCCTCCCGTGATGAGCGCCCCGTTGTCCTCCAGGCATGGACTCTCGGTGGATCACTATTTGGCTGCCCCTTCTGAGTGTTGACCCCTTTGGTTCCTTATGGATCACTATCTGGCAGTCACTTGCCTTCATGAACCCATTTAGTTCCTTATGGATCCCTATCTGGCAGACCCTTCCCTGAATTAACCTCTTTGGTTACCCATGGATCACTATCTGGCAGCCTCTTCCCTTCATTAACCCCTTTGGTCCCTATGGGTCACTATCTGGCAGACCCTTCCCTTCATTAACCCCTTTGGTTCACAATGGATCACTATTTGGCTGCCCCTTCCCTCTGTTAACCCCTTTGGTTCCTGATGGATCACTATCTGGCAGCTCTTCCCGTGATGAGCGCCCCATTGTCCTCTAGGCATGGACTCTCTGTGGGTCACTATTTGGCTGCCCCTTCTGAGTGTTGACCCCTTTGGTTCCTTATGGATCACTATCTGGCAGCATCTTTCCTTCTTTAACCTCTTTGGTTCCCTATGGATCACAATCTGGCAGCATCTTCCCTTCATTAACCCCTTTGGTCCCTATGGATCACTATCTGGCAGCCTCTTGCTCTCATGAACCCCTTTGGTTCCTCATGGATCCCTATCTGGCAGCCCCTTCCCTCTGTTAAACCCTTTGGTCCCTATGGATCTCTATCTGGCAGACCCTTCCTAGTGTTGACCCCTTTGGTTCAGAATGGATCCCTATCTGGCAGCCCCTTCCCTCTGTTAAACCCTTTGGTTCCCTATGGATCACTATCTGGCAGCCTCTTGCCTTCAGTAACACCTTTGGACCCTTATGGATCACTATCTGGCAGACCCTTCCCTTCATTAACCCCTTTGGTTCACAATGGATCACTATTTGGCTGCCCCTTCCTAGCGTTGACCCCTTTGGTTCCTTATCGATCCCTATCTGGCAGCCTCTTGCTTTCATGAACCCCTTTGGTTCCTCATGGATCACTATCTGGCAGCCCTTTCCTAATGTTGACCCCTTTCGTT
>NW_024962466.1:0-1794 GCF_019238085.1 Lagopus leucura | reverse complement strand
CCGTAGTCGCCCCATGCTACCCCTCGTCCACAAGCAGCAAGCACCCTTCTTGCAGGCTTGAGGCACAAGTGGTACCTGCTGGCATGACATCATATGGGGTTCCTGAATGTCTTCACCGGGCCCATTATGACCTCACAAAGCACCTCTGATGCTGCAAGAAAAATGCGCTTGACCTTTCTGGCTTATGGAGAGTTTCTTGAGCACCTTATGAAGGAGTAAGCTACAACAAAGGTCAGTTGTTATAGGCATTCCTGGAAAGCTGGTTTGGATGTGCAGTACTGTCTTCACAGTCAGCTGTACGCATTGAAGGAATCTCAAACCTCACCACAGACTGAACTGTATCCACTGACATAACCTACATCTAACAATGTAATATTGAAATGCTATGGTCCAGTGCTGGTCTGGCCTGCATCATATGTATGACACCAAAATAAACGTTGAGGTTGCCTGCTCACTTGTGTTGGACCTTGAGCAGTCTCCAAGATATAATGGGGCAGTGGCCCAGGGCCAGTTTCCCTGCGGCCTAGGAGCCTTCAGACACACAGTCCCATCTGGGCAAGGGCATGGTCTGTTTCAAGCTGACTCTTCACACTGGACATCCTGAAGTTTGTAGGCAGGAGTTTGACGATAATTTTACGTGATGTAAAGGCATGGCCACCTCTCCAGCTGCTCTGGACCAGAACCGCTTCCTCCCGACTTGCTTACGTTCAGCCTGATGCCCAGAGACCTGGGGTCTCTGCCCAGGCTGGGAGACATGGCTGGTGCTTTCCCTTTTGCAGGCTCAGCTTGTAGCAGTACTGAGTAGGTACCTCAGAGATATCTCAGAGACATCCATACCCAGAGAAAGGACACTGACATGTTGCTGACAGGCTGCCTCAGCCAAGGGCTGCCTCCAGAGGGACTCACATAAACACAGACAGCTGAGACACCACACCAGGCACGAGGGCTATGACCTGCGCCCTTGCTGCAAGACATGGATGTGGAGCCCTAAGCTGGCCTCACTCACCACAGCACCATCCACAGCCGATGTGGGAACACACACCATTCCTGTCCCAGGGGCTGGGATGGGAAGACCACAATCCATTCAGCACCTGGCAACGGCCTGCAGGCCTGCACCACACGCCTGACTCCAGTAGCTGTCAACCTGCTTGAGCTGTGGGCTGGGACCCGACAGCTCCCCGGATGTTGTCCCAGGACAACAGGCACCAGGGCTCAAGGACATGCTGGACAGACAGACTGCACCTGCTTACTGGGGAGCCTGTGACATTCCCCAAGGCAGCCAAAATTACAGGGCGAGTAGCTGAGAACAAAAGAGTGCCTCTGTACTGCTGGTGGTGCACAGTGAACAGCTGACCCAGCACCACCCGATCTGCTGCTGGGGACCCTGGGCTGAGGACACGGCTGGGAGGCAGCGAGTTTGTCAGCCAAGCGCTGCAGCAGGAGGGCAGAAGGCCCAGAGTTGGAATCAGAGGAGCTCTCCCCTCAAGGATGTCCCTGTGTGCTCCAAGGTGGGATGGATGTCTGCTGAAGCTGCAGAGCCATCACCTCACAGCAAACAGAGCTGATGTAAGAGCCCAGTTATTTCCCCGGTGACCCACCAGCCAAGCTGCTTTTCAAGAAGCCTCAGGGGTTTGTTTCCCCTGTGCTTCCCTCAGTACCCAACCTACCTGGATTCAGCGCTCCCCACTGCACATACTGCGGTTGCCCATGACACAGAGCCACCAGGAAGAGAAGAAGGAAGAGCAAAAAGCGACAGCTGGGAGCCCTCGTCTCCCGTAGTCGCCCCATGCTACC
>NW_024962465.1:0-1357 GCF_019238085.1 Lagopus leucura | reverse complement strand
CATTTTCAACCCAAAAAATGGGTCCTAAAGGGGCCACAAAGGAGCTTCAACCCCAATTCCATCCAATTTGACCCAAAATCCGTCCAATTTCAGCCCAAAAAGGCCCAAAAATTCAAGGCGAAACTCAACGGCGTTGAGTTGAAGGAGCTCTGAAGATAAAGCGTCAATTGGGTGAGAAATGAACCAAAAATGGCCGTTTTCAACCCAAAAAGGGGATGAAAATGGGCAAAAATGGAGCTTCAACCCCAAAAATATGGAATTTGATCCCAAAAATCCATTGAATTGGACCCAAAAAGCCCCAAAAATTCAAGGCGAAACTCAACGGCGTTGAGTCGAAGGAGCCCCAATGGAGGATGAAGAATCAATAGGGAGGAAATGAACCAAAAACGGGCATTTTCAACCCAAAAAATGGGTCCTAAAGGGGTCACAAAGGAGCTTCAACCCCAATTCCATCCAATTTGTCCCAAAATCCGTCCAATTTCAGCCCAAAAAGCCCCAAAAATTCAAGGCAAAACTCAACGGCGTTGAGTCGAAGGAACCCGGAAGATAAAGCGTCAATTGGGTGAGAAATGAACCAAAAATGGCCGTTTTCAACCCAAAAAGGGGATGAAAATGGGCAAAAATGGAGCTTCAACCCCAAAAATATGGAATTTGATCCCAAAATCCATTGAATTGGACCCAAAAAGCCCCAAAAATTCAAGGCGAAACTCAACGGCGTTGAGTCGAAGGAGCCCCAATAGAGGATGAAGAATCAATAGGGGGGAAATGAACCAAAAATGGCCGTTTTCAACCCAAAAAAGGGATGAAAATGGGCAAAAAAGGAGCTTCAAACCCAAAAAACCTCAAATTTGACCCAAAATCCATTGAATTGGACCCCAAAATCCATCAAATTGGACCCTAAAACCCATTAAAACTGAACACAAAAATCAACGCCGTTTGAATTTTAAGGTGCCAGGCCCAAAATTTCACCTTTCCAACCCCAAATTTCACCTTTCTGACCCCAAATTTCAGCCCCACGACCCCAAATTCCTCCTTTTTCACCCCAAAAATCCCACAATATTGAGTTGAAGATCCCCCAATGTTGGACAAAGGCCCAAAGAAGGCCGAAAATCCAAATCCTTCCCCTCCCCACCCAAATATTCGCCTTTCTGACCCCAAATTTCGCCTTTCTGACCCCAAATTCCACCTTTTTCACCCCAAAATCCATCAAATTCACCCCAATAATTCCACATCGTTGACTTGAAGCTTCTCCAACGTTGGACAAAGACCCAAAGAAGGCCGAAAATCCAAATCCTTCCCCTCCCCACCCCAATTTTCACCTTTCTGACCCCAAATTTCGCCTTTCTGACCCCAAATT
>NW_024962464.1:557-1288 GCF_019238085.1 Lagopus leucura | reverse complement strand
GGTCCTGGAAGGGGAAAGAATGGATTGAATGGGTTGGGGAGGTCCTGGAAGGTCACAGCATGGATTGAATGGGGTTGGGAAGGTCCCACAGGATGGGTTCGTTGGGGTTGGGAAGGTCCTGGAAGGTCACAGGATGGGTCCAATGGGGTTGGGAAGGTCCTGGAAGGTTAAAGTGGACTCTTTCTCCCCCCCCAGGGCGGCTGCTGAAGTGCCTGAAGGGGGTGGGGGGCAGCGTGCGGGGCCTGCAGTGCCACCCTTCGCTGCCCCTCGTCGCCTCCTGCGGCCTCGATCGCTTCCTGCGCCTCCACAGCCTCGACGACAAGCGGCTGCTGCACAAAGTGAGGACCCCCCCCCCAAAAAATCGGGGGGTCGTGTGCCCCCCCCCCCAAAAAAAGGATCGGAGACCCCAAAAATGGAGGGAGGGTCCCCAAAATCCCCCCCCCCCTCCATCTCCTCTTCTCTCCTCACTCCCCAATGCAGGTTTACCTCAAGTCACGCTTGAACTGCCTGCTGTTGAGCAGCTGCCAGGACCTGGAGGTGAGAAAGGGGGGTCCTTGAAGGTCAAAGGAAGGGCTGGGTTGGCTTGGAGGGGTCCTTGAAGGTGAAAGAGCCATAGAATGGGATGGACAGGTCCTTGAAGGGTGTGGAGCCGTGAATTGGGTTGGGTTGAAGGGTCCTGGAAGGTCAAAGAAATATTGAATGCCACCCCTTTTGGGGGGGGGGGGGGGGGG
>NW_024962464.1:0-457 GCF_019238085.1 Lagopus leucura | reverse complement strand
CCCCCCCTGCCCCATTTCTGCCCCATAAGTGGTTGTGTGGAGCAGGCCTCACCCCATAAAGTCAGTTCTCCCGTGGAGTGGTGGTTTTGTTGTGCAGTTAAATGGGGAGGGGGGAAATGCGGGGTCTGTGGGGCGGCTGAGGGGCGGTGGTGGGGCTATAGGGCAGTAGGGCAGTTTGGGGGCAGCAGAAGGGATCTATGGGGCAGCAGTGGGGGCTCTGATAGAATCTACGGGGCAGTTGTATGGCTATGGGGTGGCAGCGGGGGCAGTTATGGGGCAGCTGGGGGGTTCCTGAGGAGATCTATGGGGCAGCAGTGGGGCAATGGCAGCCGCTATGGGGCAGGGAATAATTACGGCTGCAGCACCTCCACGCTGGTAGGGGGCGCTGCTGCATTGGGAAGGAGGAAAGGCTCCGCGCCGATAGGGGGCGCTGCCGCGTTATGAGGAAGAAAAGCCT
>NW_024962463.1:0-1380 GCF_019238085.1 Lagopus leucura | reverse complement strand
TATCTAGTACCATGTAAACAGCTTAGAATGCAGTTGATATACACGCAAAGTTAAAGTGGTTAGTATATCGCCTGGCTTAACGATTTCTTTTCCAAGACAACACATTACGTACGCATACACTATTGTTTCAGGATTTTTTTTTTTTACAGGTTTGCTTCTTGGTCTTTAGTTAGGTGAAAAAGTAATCTGTCTGCCATATTATTTGCATCATTGCGGTGCTCAGAGATTCCTGTTTAAACAAGCCCGTTGTAGTTGAGGCAAAAATACACTTACATGACTGTATAAAAAAATACAGAAACAACCAGGAAAAAACATTTTTCACTCTTCTGCATTTCCATTACTAGTCACACAATTTCTCTGTTTGTTTTTGGGATTGTGCAACTGGTATTTAAATAATGAATAGTCTGCTGCTTTACAATGGTGTCTGACTGATAAAAATTTTTTGATTCTGGGCATGTTTCTTACTCTTTATATTATGCATTTTGAATCAAGACTCAAAATGAATTTTTCTGCAAATTTTTCCCAGCTTTGTTGTAATACTGCATAAAATGTGTTGTACTACTATTACAGCATGTCAATTGAAATTGGGCATCATAGAATCACAGGATCGGAAAAAACTAACAAGATCTCTTAGTCCAACCATTCACTCTGTACCATTGCTACCACAAGCTACCTCGCACCTTATATCTCCTCATCCAGGATGGCGACTCCACCACCTCCCCAGTCAGACTATTCCAGTGCCTGAGAGAAAATGGTTTTCCTTATGTCTAATCTAAACTTTCTCTGGTTCTGCTTGCATCCATTTTGTTGGGTTCTGTTTGTTGCCTGGAAGAAGAGGCCAAGACCCTCCTCTTCACAACCTCCCTTCAGGAAGTTATAGAGTACCGCAAGGTCCCCCCTGAGGCTCCCCATCTCCAGACTAAACAATCCTAGCTCCCTCTGATACTCCTCATAAGACTTGTGCTCCAGATCCCTCACCAGCTTTGTTGCCCTCCTATGGACATTTACCAGGGCCTTGATATCTTTCTTGCAGTGAGGGGCCCAAAACCAAACACAGTACTCAAGGTGTGTCCCCATCAGTGCTGAGTACAGAACTAAGTATCTCAAAGATGGCTCAGTTCCTAGAAGAAAGAACTGCATCATACCTATTCCTTTCCTTTGATAATAGAAGAACTAAAAAAAAAGTTTGAGAGAAAACAAGGAAATAAATCAAACAGTAGATAAAGTCCTTATGAATAATAATCATAATAATAATGAAGCATGGAAGGAAATAGTAAGAGGCTGGGAGGGAGGCTCAGGGAGTCAGTCTCAATCAGCCCCAATGGATATTTTATATGCAAATAAGAATCAGCTGGTGACTTGTTTATTTGCTTAAATGAC
>NW_024962462.1:30629-40304 GCF_019238085.1 Lagopus leucura | reverse complement strand
AGCATATATCAAATGTACACTTGCAATTAATTTCTGGATCACCAGCTCTTGCAAGAAATAACCACAAGTAATTAAATGAACATATAACTTCGCTATTACAGATAAAAATAGGATACTTCCACAGCAGGCTAAAGGATGGCAAAGAAACAACACAGTATCAACAAGTATTGTTCCTACAAACTAAACCCACAAAGTTATCATAGATTCAAATGCCAAAGCCAACTGGGACACACATAAAGACTGAGTTTATTGCTAGTTTACTATAAGTGCCTCAGATCTCCATTGAAGTGCTTCATGATTGCAACAATAGCATATTAATTGACACAATAACATAGATAACGAAGTACTGCATTAACTACCTGGATTATTCTTATGAACTCTTAGGAAAAAAAAAGGCTAAGCAGTACACCATTTAGACTACTTTTAGAAGACTAACAATATTGGTTGCCTTTCAAAGCAATGCACTGCATAAAAATAGTAGTCAGTCTCTAAAAGCAGCTTCAAACTGTTGGGTTTTTTTTTGTTTTTTTTTTTTTTTGTTTGTTTGTTTTTTTTTTCTTGTTTTTTTTTTTTTTTTTTAATTCTGTTTTTCTGCACAAGAAAAACAGAAGTGAAGATTGACAAGCACCCATTTCATTCAGTTGAATTAGTTCCAAAGATGAAATGACATTAAGCAAAAGCAGTGAAAAATGATACAATGGGCGTCCCACAAATCCCCTATCACATCAAAACAGTACCATAATATGGACAAAAACAACAAGAAAAAAAGACAGACATAAGATGCCACATGTTCCATCTTTTTAAAGGAAGGATGAGAAGGTTTCATTACAGCACACTCTTCTTCATGTTATCCAGTCACTTCTCACGGTGTCTCAAGCCAGGTACAGATAACCTCAACCATACAATATCAATGTATAAATACGTATTATTGGTACTTCTGCTTTCAGAAGCTACCTGAGTATGGATCAAAAAAGAATTTCATTATACTAAATACATACATTCCTCAGAAAATTTTCATTAATAATCTCTTTTTTTAACCTCTAACCTAATCATTTCAAAATTGCCATACTACAGGGTAGGATTGGTAGCTATGAGGCAGACGTTTTTTTTGAGGATCTTGTGATCTCGGGTGAGCCACGGCTGTTCTGTGTTTGGGCCTTGAACTTAAGATCTGTGAATAATCATGTATAATCATGTATAAGCATGGGCATCTGGTATATGGGAATGTGCTCAAGTGTCCCACAGTGCCCTATGCAGGGTGCTGGTATATGCAATGAAAGAGATAACAGTCAAGCAAGTCAGGAGGTGATATATTATATATACACTCTGTATAGATAAACCTGAGAAGTGTTAGCCAAAAGCAATCATTTTTAACTTTATTCCAGTTCCCAGAAGACAAAGAAGACAGGAAACCTACTTTACGTGTAAAGTATAAACAAGCAAAAGGGAAAAAATAGACCACAAAAAAAAAAAAAAAAAAAAGACAACTGATAGACTGATAGATTGATTGTACTCTTTCCTTTCCCTTCTCTGGGGAAAAGGTGAGCATGTCAGTACCAATTTATTACCCCAATTTTGTCACTGTGGTGCACTGCAAGGCATAAAAAATCCACACCAATTGACTAGTTTTGGGTAGCTGAGTGCTACAGAGAGCTAATGAGCCTTGCGTTCCACTGGACACTGGCTGATGGCTCTAAGTATGCAGTGACTGAGATCACATTACTTCACAGAGACCTATCCCAATAGCTGAAAAATAAATTGATGAAAATTTACCTTCAGGAGAGGGAACAAAAGCAGCCATTTGTGGGATCAGTGATAATACAAATGGCTCTTACCTGCCTTTTTTGGTGAATATATACAGGACATGGCTTGCTGGCAGGCAGAAACGCCCATGACAAGGTAAGGGCAAATATTCATTAGAGGTTTGTTCACACCGTTACTATGGGGAAGCAGTTACAGTTCCTACTGATTTGGGCACTCCTCCAAACAGTACAGGCTGCACAGAGGATACTGAGATCACCCACACAGCAGCCATCTGAGGCTGAAATTATTTTGGGATCCTGTTCTTCATTCAGCTGTCCCACTTGGTGAACAAAAGCATCCGGCAACTACCAGATAACAACAGCTGGCTACTGACCATCACATCAGGCTGCCTCAGTTGTAGGACCTGACTGCCATCCTTTTCAAGAGAACTGAGTCTGAAGCCATGACTCAATCCAGTGCTTATTCTCAGCAGCTGAGTTGCTGAGAAACTGCACAAGCAATCTGCATTCTCATGTGAGGCCAGCAGTACATAGCACTGTCCCCTAGTTTGCCATGGGTTGGCAGCCCAATGATTGGAAAACTGTAATACTCTTCCTGCATTATAAAACATTCAACTCTACAGAGAAGGAAAGACTGACACATATCATTTATCTAGACTTCTTCAAGGCCTTTGCCATGATCCCATGTGACATTCTCAGGGATCTGAAGGGTGAACTATTTGGCGGATGAGAAATTGGATGGATGGCTGCAGCCAGGGAGCTCTATGACCAGGAGGCCGCCTTTGGTGCACCTCAGGGGTCTATCTCAGGACTAGTGCTCTTTATCTTCAGCCTAGACTGCAAGATCAAGTGCACCTTCAGCAAGTTTGCAGAAGTAGGCCCACATGAACCTAATGAGGTTCAACAAAGCAAAACGCAAGGTGTTGCACTTGGGTCAGGGCAATCCTAGATACAGACTGAGAGAAGAACTCATGGAAGAGAAAAGGACTTGAGGGTTCTAGCGGACAAAAAGCTAGGCACAAGCCAGCAGCATGCTCCTTGCAGCCTGGAAGACCAACTTGGTCAAGACCAACCATGGTATCATGGGCTGCCTCAAAGGAGGAGTAGCCAGCAAGGAGAGGGAGGGGATTGTCATCTTCTGCTCTGCCCCCACGAGACCCCATCTGCAGTGCTGTGTCCAGGTCTGGGGCCCCAAGTACAGAAGGGATTTGTAACTGCTGGGAGCAGGTCCAGAGCAGGGTTGTGCAGATAATCAAAGGGCTGGAGCACACCTCTAATGAAAAAAAGGTTGAGGGAGCTGAGCTTGTTATTTTGGAGAAGAGGAGGCTCCAGGAAGACCTCAGTGGAGCCTTTCAGAACATGCAGTGGGCTCATCAAAAAAAAAAAAAAAAAAAAAAAAAAAAGAGAGAGAGAGTGAAATTGAATTTCTACACAGTATGACAGTAATAGAATTATAGAAGGGCCTGGATTGAATAATGACCGTCTAGATTCAACCCCCCTGCTACGCTTAGGATCACCAACAACAAGACCAGGACGTCCACAGCCACATCTAGCCTCACCTTGAATGCCTCCAGAGATGAGGCATCCACAATTTCCTTGGGCAGCCTCTTCAGTGTGACAACAGGACAAGGGGAAATGATTTTAAACTAAAAGGGGAGATTTAGGTAGCTTGATTCAGTGGGTGGAAACCTTGCCCACAGCATAGATGTGGAACTAGATGATCTTCCATCCTATGACATTGTAAGATGTTACCCATATCATTATAAGGATTACTGGCCCCACAAGGTAAGAAATGGGAGAAGCACTGAGTGATGCTACTGCTACCACACAAAATCATGCCTAGGACATTAATCCCAAGAAAATTCAGAAATTTGACGAAGTAGCAAAATTTGGAGGGATAATTCAGTAGGGTTTTCACAGAATGATATCTGAGTCAACTACACAAACCAAATCCATATGGAAAAAATGCAGACAAAAGTAGAAATACAGAAGCTCACTAGCCTTTTGGGAAACACTATATACTGCATTTGATCTGGACACTAAGATTATTATATAGCAAGGAAAAAAAAAAAAAAAAGAGAAAAAAAAAAAAGGTTGTTTCCAAGGAAGCAGCTTTGGGCCACAGACTAGCCAATAAGCCTTTCAAGCCATAGCATCAAATAAAGCTCATTGAAGCCTATGACAACAAAACAGACAAGGTAAACACACATTTGGACTTATGGTCTTGGAGGTAGATCCATCACTGCAAAGCTAAAAATCTGAGCTGCTTATTCAGTCCTAGTTGCAACAAAGAGTCACTCAAAGAGCCAAGTGCAACCAGTAATAGGGCTCCCAGTTTTACCATGGGTACTGCCAATTGACTGCAGTCAGTCCACTGTGAAGGCCCAATAGACCAGTACTATGAAATGGAAACGGTGCATTTCTGCATGGCCTCTACTAGCCAAAACAGACAAAAACAGACAAAAAAAAGTTCTTTACAGGAGAAAATTGCACAAATTGGCCTGGATAATGACAGCATCCAACTACAGTCTCATCTGTCTCCATCCTGGCCACAGAATAAATGCCACATGAGCAATTAATCCAAGACCAGAAGCAGAATGTACGGTTCAGTGATCAGTCAGGAAGATAATGTGAAAGAGAAATAGCAGCCTTTAAAATGGCTCAGCAAGCCTTGCTATCCTAACGAAGGCACGGGAGAAAGAGCCAATATGTCAAATTGATGGCTGTGACTATGGCACTGGCAGGACTGACAGAACTGACTGACTTGGAAAACACCTGGCCACATCTGGCACACACATTACACTGGAACTCTTCCAAAGAGTTGGGGTTCACAGCCAGTAAGTAGCAAGCACCTGACTGTACTGCCCACTGCACCTGGTGACAATTAAGACAATAGTGAGATACTCTCAACTTATATTTAATGAGATAATGGTTCACAGGAAATGCTATCCATTCTTCTACCTACACATCTCATGTAGAATGGGTGAATAACAGTCAAGCAAGCAGTACTAAGTCTGAATAGCAGAGCAAAAGCACAAAGTTTCACCGTTACCAACTACTGTTAGGCCAACACCATACAGAAACGCCTGAAAACTAAGTTTACCTTGGCAGAGGACAGACAATCCTGTTTACACAAGTTCTCATCAGGCAAACTGATCTCTGCCAAAAGGCTGGTGCAAGGGTCAGAGGCTCCTAATCTTGAAACGCTCAGCTGATACTCTTTAATACGCTCTGCTTATTTCATAAAAAGATTCTATTTCAATCTGCTTTGCAAGAAGTGGATATCGTACCCTCCCAGATAAGTCTCTGCGCTGCACTAGTCCGCAGCGACACCTGTCGGCAGCCTGTGGATTACAATGATGTGCCAAGTCTCACCTGAACAGCATATTTTGGGTACAACGGATACTCAGGCTGGAACTAAAATATGCATGTTTAAGTAGATGTCTGCACTGATCAACAACTGGGGGTGCCAGCAATGGGAATCTAAGAAATGGGGAGACAGCAGCAGTCTTGTGCTTGCACAAGTCTTGATGCTTGCAAAGATGGCTAAGCATTACTGACCATTTACAGTCAGAAAAATGGCTATTTTCATCATAATTATCACCATAATTGTCCTCAGTTTATTGGAGAGAAAGTTAAGGTTATCTCCACAATGTCACTACCATCACAGCTTGTGACTTATGAGAGATACAAAGGATGTACTCAGAAGCTCCATTATCATTCTCTGTGAATTTCTAGAACAGCTACACAATGTACTGTTTTGGAGAACTGTTATTTTAAGCACACAGTCTAAAACACCCAGCTATGCGTATTTTGCAGTCTCTTATAACATCCTCATAGTTAATGTGATAAAAAAAAAAAAAACAGCCAGAAAAACAGTCTAGTGAAATGACTGAACTGACAGGCTCAAATGGCTGTGATTACTAGCACAAAGCCCATCTGGAGGCATAAAACAAAATACAAGATGCTTTCTTCTTATAAAGTTGGCAAATCATGGGAACACATTGCCCAGAGAAAACGTAGTATCCACATTCATGGATGTATTAAAAACCCCACCAGACACAGTCCAAGACAACCTAATTAAGCTGACCTTCCTTACATGGGGTATGGAGTTGTATATATTATATAACCTCCAAAGGCTCCTTCTGATATTTTCCATTCCGTGATTTCGTATAAATTTCACTGGGAGAAAATTACTCCTCTAAGTGGTGAAGCAAAAGAGGAAGAAAAAAAACAGTAAGCATATTTTTGCTGTCAAAAAAAAAAAAGAAGAAATAGATAACACTTTAATTAACATCCTCATCAACTGTCACAAGTAATAAAAGCCATGGCACATTTTAACTATATTTCCTAGAATTAGGTACCACTGAAAGGTCTTCTGAAAGGATTACTCTAAATTGACAACCCAAAATTAATAATTTTATGATCAAAATACATTAACACTGTTTCAGCCAAAACATCAGTAAGCAACTAAGAAGCAAAACCTATTTGTTTAAATCAGGATTAAAAAAAAAAAAAAAAAAAAAAAAAAAAAAGATGTATTAAAATCCACTAGAAATCCTAATCTCTCCCACAATGAGATTAGGACTCTTAGTGTCATGCAATCCAGTTCCTTAAATTGCACTGAAAAGAATTAAAATCAACTGAATTCAACTACTCCCCAGTCCAAGGAAAACCAAGAGTATCTCATGGAAATCTGGAACAAAGAATCGGTGTTATAAAGTGAACTGTAGCTTCCCTCCCCCTTCTACCCCTCCCCCCCCCCGCCCCCCCAGCCCTTCCCTTATAAACAAATTACTGAATGCATATAAAGTGATCTAATGAGCTCTGCAGTCTTCACTTTATTCCTTAAAATATTCAGCTTTAAGATCCATGAACCAGATCCAAGGAGAAACAGTCTATTCAAACAAAATAATCTCTAGCTTTGCATAACCAAAAACAATCTCAAAAAGATAAGCACTGTTGTTGTAGATAAAACATTGGGCCATAACCAACTTAAATATCTGTAAAAGTACAGTTTCCCAATGAATTGATCCAACTGAGGAGGGGACAAGGAGAAATCCATATTCAATAGAAAATTCTGTGGCTTCCTGGAACAGTGCAGTTAAGCAGTAGAACAGCAGATCACTAACGTTGGATTGTGATTGCTTATTAACAAATTTCACAGAGCAAAGCACCCAATTATATTCAATAATTATAGATATAATCTGCAAGTATGGAATTTGGATATCTTTTAAACAGTGATTAATGCCTCACTTCACATTAACCTCATGTTCACTGTTCCAGTGATCTCATTTTTCTGCACGCTCGCTTTCTACAGTGAAATTACCTTCATATCAGCTTTCCTTCTTCTCCTTGGTTCACCCACTCCTCCTTAAATTCTCTTCCAACCTTAGTTACTATCCTCTTCAGAGCAAAGCACTATCTCAATCCTACATGGATGGGATCACCAATAAGTCTCAAAGTCTGCCAACATTATAGGCTGCCTCCAAAACTTATTGTGGAAAGTAGCACACAACTTTTATTCTTACTGGTTGACCACTTTCTTGTGGTATTTGAAAATACATCTTGGAACTACTGCTATTTAGCATCTACATACCTACAGGCAAGTTCATTTCAGTTTTGATGAAGGTGTCTTAAATAAAATAGAATCAAATAAAAGAAGAAATTAAACAGATTGCTAAGTGAAGAAAAAATAGAGACAGAAAGAAATGAAAAGTGGATTGCCCAAAGAAAGAAGTCAGGAATTTGTTATATTTGGCAGATGATACAGTTGTTCATAAACAAATAAAAGATCCTTTCTCCAGACAAAAAAAAAAAAAAAAAAAAAAAAAAGCTCCAGCACTAGTCTAGGGGGAACTGAGTATGAGTATATTTTCAGTCCTATCATAACTTGAAAAATTATTTCTTAAGCATGAAGGAACCACATTAGAAAACATCTAATCCAGCATTCAAATTCAAAATGCAGCAACAGAGTTTAATCAACTTGGACTGATTAGAAAAATGCATATCCTTAATAGTTGTATAAAGAAAACTGAAATGAAATACAGAACTATGTGTACAGAACTTGCTGAAGCAGGGTTGAAATATTATTTCTTATTCTCAGTAAGCCCAGAGTATCACAAAAAATCTGGAGATTTTGAGAATCAAAACAAATACTTGAATTTATTCTTATGCCAACTACACAGATTTTTCTTACTCTTATCTACCACTTTATCAGCTAAAAAGATATTTCAGATAACTACATAATAAAATTTACCATTACATATTCATAACAACAAATAATAACAAAAAGTAATTTTATCTGTTCCAACTTCACTCCATCACAGATCTGCTTATATTAATGTCACTGTCTTCATCTGGAATACCAGGCACAGTCCCAGTCACAATACACAAGAGAGATGTATTTAAGCTGCATACAGAAGGAGAAAGGGCTACCAGGTTCACAATAAGCTCTTAATTTTCCCAGCAACATCACAAGTGACAGCCTGGATCACTCAACCTAGCAATATAAAGTCTAAGACAAAACATGATTGTCCTTTATAAAAAAAGCTAGAGCTCATACGAACAACAAGGAAAGAAGTAAGAATTAAACTACCGCATCATACAACACCAGAAGGAATGAACATGTGAGGGCAAAGAATTATTTCAGGCTAGAAATTTGATGAACGTTTTAAAAACATGACAAAAAAACAAAAATGATCCAGAGTATGTCCTAATATGAGTAAGACTTTTATTATGAAGATTGGAACACATGATTTACAGGCCTACAATGGAAAGCAAATGCACAACTGATCAAAAATTCGTCTGTATACTTGAGGAGTAAAAGCAAACTAACACATGCAGTGTTATAGTGGTCATTCAGGATTAATGAAGTATTGTGCCTCTAAGAAAAACAGTAGCTATTCTTGATAGAAAGATTCACAAATCTTAAATGTAAATACTTCTCTTAATAATCCATTTGCATTCTTAAGCATTAAAGATCTGAGGACCACACTGGCTCAGAAGATTGTGAAAATAAGTAGGCCTCTTCCAGCCTCCAATGGGAGCATCAGAACAAATACTTTCATACGTTATTTAAGTCTTGACTAATCCATCACACTGGGGATCACAACACAGATGATACAACAAACAAAAGTTCAGATCCATAACTTACTTCTTTTGAATCAATCTTTTGAATCATAGAATGACTTGTGCTGCAAGGGACCTTAAGGAACATCAAGCTCCAACCTGCCACTGGCAGGGTTCCCAACCTCCATCTCTAAAACTAGACCAGGCTGCCCAGGGCCCCATCCAATCTGGCCCTGAACAGCACTAGGGATGGGGCATCCACAACTTCTATGGACAGCCCAGTCCCTTCTTTTGTAGAGACTTCTATGGTAAATATTATAATGCCATACAAAGAGCATGAACATTCATCAGCACAGACTAAAATAAACAGAGCAGGAGTAAGACAAATGATATAGATGCTGTAAATAAAGAAAGCAAGAATAGTCATGAAATCCAAAAAAGAATACTGGTAACTGAGGCTCTGGTAGATCATGCAAGAGCATACCACACATGGGAAACCACAAATAGATGGTGTGACTCAGCCTTACACTCATTGTTCTTCATCAGAAGAGAACATAAACAGAGCAAAGATCATCCAGCATCATTATTAGTCATAAATACCCCAAAAGACACAATGAAGACTTGATGGCCAGCATCTCTTACCCCCTGGTCTGGCTGATGGGATACCATCAGTCCTGATACTCATGAAAGGAAAGTGTGAAAGGAAAGGACGAAAGACCTATGAGATAATAAATGCAAATGACTGAAACGGGTTTTGCTCAAAGAAAAAGTTATGCTTCTCTCTGAGCAGTACAATATGTGAACTGTTTTCACCTGTTTGACTTCATCAGATTATGTACTC